>NW_025900439.1:0-117943 GCF_022539505.1 Lolium rigidum | reverse complement strand
TTTGACTCGGTTTGGCCAATTCACAGTTCCATTGCAAAATCCTATGGAGCCAAATTCCGACGGTATTTATCAAGAATTATTATTCTGGAAGCGTCTGCCCGTGCTCTGCCAGACCATCCTCAGACGGTTGGTTCTGGATCAGACGGCCACGAGCGTGCGCCTCTCACCGACGAAAAAAGATTGAAAATGGGGACCCACCTGCGAGGTCACACTCCACGTGTCCTCGGTCCCACTAGCCGCTTCTACCCCAGGCGGCGAAGGCAAAGCAGCAGCGAGCCGAGGCGAGCCCTCTCTGGAACAAACCCCCGCAAGCCGCAGCGCACCCAATCCCCATTCCGTGTTCCGCCCCCCTGCTCTGGAAGCCGCAGGAGCTCCCGGAAGCATCCACCCAAATCGGCCCGCGGGCCGGCGATCGCGGAGGCGGGAGTGCAGCTGCCGCCGGGGCCACGCCCGCCGGCGCCCGGAGCCCGGAGATGGACGCGGCGGAGAAGCTGCGGTGGCGCTTCTGCGACGGCGGCGTCACCGATCTACTCGACGCCCGCAGCCTCCACGGCCCCCCCGTAAGACCCCTTCTGTTTTACGCACGGCGCCTTCTGCGCTTAGCTCCGTGGCGACATCTCTGGGCCGAATTGCTCGAATCGGCGGGGATTTCGCTCCCTCTAGGGGTGGCGGCGGAGCCCGTGTGGCGCAATCGCCCGAGTCCGGATGAGCCGCGAGTCGCCGGGGCGTCGCGTTTCTCTAGCGGCGGTTCTCGATCGAGCTGACATTTACAAGGGTTTATGGACGTGGGGAATCAGTCTCCGTTTCAGTCGTTTCTGTGTTGCCGACGGGTTGGTGCTGCGAACTGTGGTAGCGGTAGCCCCCCCCCCCCCCCCCCCCCCTTTTTTTTTTTAAAATCAAATTCGTTCGGAGTTTGGTGTAATAATGCTCCCAATCTCTGCACCGCATCAAGTCTTGCACAATGTTGGATCGCAACTTGTATGCAGTGAGTTGTTCGGTTACTTGGGAAATGGTATTGGATACCAATGTGTACCGTGTGCTGATCCTCTCTTTGAAATTAGAAATGTGATAGGAGTTTGGGAGGCCATCCTCTTGAGCCAGCTATTTATCACTTCGAACTTGTGTTCCCTTAAGTTATGTGTATATGGCCTCCTTCAGTGGACACTTGACTGTGAGTTGAATTCATAGGAACTAGGATTTTTTTGTTACAAACCCTGTATTTGATTTCTGGGCATAAGATTTTTGAGTTGTTTAGGCAACGGCTAGTGCGAATTGTGGTACTGGATCTCAACTTATATGTAGTTAGTTGTTCGGTTACTTGGGAAATGGTATTGGATACCAATGTGTACCGTGTGCTGATCCTCTCTTTGAAATTAGAAATGTTATGGGAGTTTGAGAGGTCATGATCTAAGTGATATCCTCTTGAGCCAGCTATTTATCACTTTGAGATCGCGTTCCCCTACCTTATGTGTATATGGCCTCCTTGAATGGACACTTGACTGTGAGTTGAATTAGTAGGAGCTAGATTTTTTTTTGTTGGAATCCCTGTATTTGATTCTTGGGCATAACATGTTGAGTTGTTTAGGCAACGGGTTAGTGCGGATTGTGGTACTGACAGCCTTCTTTATCACTTCGTTCAGAGTTATTCGGTTGTTATGCTGCCAATATTGTCTCGAAAGTAATGTTGGCTCACAGTTTATGACTTGTAAGTAGTCAGTTATTCGGTTACTTGGGAAATGTTATTGAATACCAATGTATACTTATGCTAATCCTCTCTTAGAAGTTAGAACTGTGATGGGAGTTTGGGAGGTCATCATCTTAGGATGCTATCCTCCTGAGCCAGCTATTTTTTCACTTTTTCAAATCGTGTTCCCCTTATCATTTGTGTATATGGTCTCCTCGAATGGACACTGAATGTGAGTTGGGTTCATGGACACTAGGATTAGGAACCTTGTATTTGACTCTTTGAAGTGCAGTGGCAGCATTGTTTGGTTGGACCTTTATCATAAACTATGAAGCAACCTTGTTGGCATTCTTTTATGATCTGCTCTTTTCCTGCATGAGGAAATTATACATCTGCTAATCACGGTATCAGTCGAAGAACAAACGGTGATGCAGCTAGATACAACTAACTGTTTCTTCTTTTCCAGGACGTTACTAAGAAAATGCAGTTCCACTCTTCTCTAGTACAGAGGCTTGCTTTGGAGAAGGAGATTGAGGTATTGACTTTTGTTGTTGTTCACCTTACCATTTATACTAGTTTCCTCGCAATAACAGGGAGATATGTCTCTTTGCTTAGAAGGATGCTGAAGTAGTGAGGTTACTTACTCTTTCCTTGATTTTCACTGGGATTACCTTTTGGTTTGCTATTTAACAGGGTCATGAAGGTTGCGTGAATGCTATTGCATGGAACTCAAATGGCTCACTTCTGATATCAGGATCAGATGACACTAGAGTAAGTTTCGGATAAATTTCTCGTTCATTCTTCTCATGTTCTCTGTAGGTAGAGTTGCATGAACTCTTTGTCTGTTGTCTTGTAATATAAAAGTGTTTCAGTGCTTCACCTTTGCTTACTGATACAACAACATCAAAGACTTTTTCCCAAGCAAGTTAGGGTAGGCTAGATATGAAACCCAGCAGAATCACTTAACACTACATCCGGGCGAAGATGTAACGCACCACTAAGGCGGTGGCGGCCTGGCCCTTGCTCATTGAACTTTTTATTGATGTGGAACAAAACTTAGTTAGAAACAAATCTCGATGATATAAGGCCATTTTCTCTCAAAGTAGAACATTTCTATATGCAGGGTTTTATTTCCAATGGCATATTCTTGGACTAGGACAACTAGAGAGTTCGATGGTTGATTCAATGTCCTTCTGTATGTATGCTTCTGCAGGTCAACATCTGGCGCTATGATAATCAAGAACTGTTGCACGAAATTGATACTGGCCATTCCGCAAATGTATTTTGCACGAAATTTGTCCCGGAAACATCTGATGAAGTAGTAGTTTCAGGAGCAGGAGATGCTCAGGTACCACTTCTCTGGGATATATTTTCACTTGTTTGTTTCCCAGTTACTCTGAGGCATTGTTTTCAGGTGTGGTTTATTGATTCTTTTCCAGGTTCGTGTTTTCAATTTGTCTCGTTTAAGTGGCGTAAGGCCTAGGGAAATTTTGATGGAGCCAGCTGCACTTTACCAATGTCACTCAAGGAGGGTCAAAAAACTAGCTGTAAGATCCTAATCTTATGCCAAGGGCCATGATTTGAAATTTGGAATCGTAGAGCATGAAGGAATTTCTCTTTGCATTGTCTAATGTTGACAAAGCTCTGAGGTTGGTCCTGAATGTACACCCTTGTATATATTAGTATCCATAGGAGAAGAAGAAATAATGATGTCCTATTTTCGGGCCTTTGCACTACTTGAGAGGTCTTGTACTTACTGATGCATACATGTTTTGCATTCCCTGGTTCAACATTCATAATTATGTTTTGCATGTAGGTCGAAGTTGGCAACCCTAATGTTGTGTGGAGCGCAAGTGAGGACGGTACTCTAAGACAGCATGATCTTAGGGAGTGCAGTTCCTGTCCTCGTGCAGGATCAGCTAACCAGGAATGTCGTAATGTGCTTGTGAGTATTCCAACCGTGGGGTTCGGCTTCTATTGTGGTTGTTAGGTGTATTCTTCTCATGGAGCATATAATTTAATTGCACTTTGAGTTAGGTTTTGTTTTTGTTTCTTTGGTCATTGAAAGCCAAATACAGTGGCCAATTTCACTGCGGGAATATACCAGATGAATCAACCTGTAATGCTGCATTTATTTGGACATCATACAATCAGTTTAACTCTGTGATCAGCATGTTGTGGCTTTCAGTCACCTGCTTCTAGATTGGTATTTTGCTTTTTTGTTCTTATGAGTCCTATTGGAAATGCCAGGACAATTACATTCTTAGGATAAATGCTGGCTGTAAAATTAGTTGAGTCTTAATCCCAGTTTTGCATTACATGTGTTTCTGACAGCTAGATCTACGATGTGGAGCAAAGAAGTCTTTAGCTGATCTCCCCAGACAACCTCTGGCGTTTAAGTCTTGTGATATTAGCTCTGTTCGTCCCCATCAGCTCCTTGTTGGTGGGAGGTAACTTGTTGTCATAAATTAACCAGTGCATGACAGGCCTTGCTTCTTTGAACTTTCAAGAATAGCACTTCACAATTTAATGTTTATGCAGTGATGCATTTGCCCGGCTGTACGATAGGAGAATGCTTCCGCCATTGAGTTCATGTCAAACAGCAAGGAAGCCACCCCTTGCATTAAAATGTTCTGTCCATTGCACCTTGCTGAAACTGTAAGTTCACTCTTGTGCTTGAACAGCCTGCTGTTCTGTTCCAAATCGTGCATGGCAAAGCTGACAGAGATTATTGCTTGCTGGCATCATCTTGACTGCTCTTATACTCTATGCGGACAAATTTCAACATGATTATTGTAGAAATTATTGAAGAAATTCACTTTCTCCCACAACTTGTTCCAGAGCATTTAATCTAGAATTGGCAACTTCGTTCAGTTCGAGTTCAGAATTTTGTTATACCTGAAGCTTTCAAAACGCCATTTCTCTTACATTCTGCTTTGTAATCAGAGGAAGTCAAATTTGCACCTTACACATGTTGCGTTCAGCCCAGATGGGAAGGAGGTTCTTTTGAGTTACAGTGGTGAACATGTATATCTGTTTGATGTTGACCCAGGTATGATTGGTTGGATCCCTTTGTTTATCCTCATTTTAATTATCAGTTTATCACACTATTTCTTTTTTCAGTCTACTGCCAGTGTTGATATATTAAATAGTATACTGGTTAATGTATCTGTTTATGTGTTCAGACAACATGAGTTCAGTGAGATACACAGCAGATGATGTACGTGATCAGTTATGTTTACCGCCTTTCCACAAGGAACCGGCAACAAAAAAGTCAAGACGAAATAATTTTCCTGCAAAAGCAACTTCAAGAAATTCATCTAGGGTGAACAATCTTGTCTCTGTGCACTTGTGCTTCTTGTCTGTAAATATGACCTCTTCATATCACATACGTTGCCTGGTCTGCTAGAAATGTTGAAACCCTCTGCTTTTCATGGCATCCGCTTCAGGTAGATACTGTGAAGAAACTTATGCAATTTGCGATAAAATCTCTGGAGTCAGGCACCAACTTGATGCATGGGATTGAAGCATGCTGTGAAATACTCGAGGCTATGGAATCTGATATCGATGATAGCTTCATCTATGATTGCTTGTGTACCCGGGCAGGGTTGTACCTAAAGGTTCGCTTGCATTTGTTTATATCAGATCTCTGTTCCGTGTTAAATGTATAGATTCTGAAATGATGTTTTGCAGCGGAGGTGGAAAAATGATGTTTACATGGCTATTCGGGATTGCAACAGAGCAAGGAATATTGACTTTACATCATTCCAGGCACACTTGTTCATGGCCGAGGCACTGTTACAGGTAAAAATGTGTAAATTTTTTCAAGAGTGTATGCGGGGCATGGTTGGTTTGGAGCCAGCATTGTCCTGTTGGTATTTAGACAAGTTAAAATATTGGCTGCCAATTGGTTCGTTACCAACTTACCTTACCAACCTCTCAAAACTTGCCGATTCTTGGCATGTTAAGGAGTTGCCAAATGTTTGCATGCCAAAAGTTTGTCTAGCAAATTTTGAACTGTCAATCAAGTGCCCATACTGAAAATAATGTTGCACCGTCATACAAAATTGATATAACCTTGGTGCTTCTAGTTGCTTTCTGTCTGGTTACTTTGTGTCTGTTAGGGTATTTTAAATGCCACGATGTGCTCAAGCGTATCTAAATGTATCATTTGTGCTGTCTATTCTTTGTTAATATAATATCATAACCATGCGTACTCTACTTATTGACGCGTCTTGTTCTGACTGTATTTCTCTATGTCCTAAACTGCCTTCGTTTTGTTCTGGATCGATGAATGAAGAGATTGAAACTCAGTATTTCTTCATCTCTTACAAATACGTGGTGTGCTTTGTGTAGCTGGGAAGACTGAAGGAGGCATGTGAATACGCCGAAGCCGCACGTAGTCTTGTTCCATCAAATTCGGTGTCGGCGAAACAAGTGGAAAATATAAAGGAGCGACTTGCTGCTGGTGAGTAGATTTGACACAAACAATTATTTTCTCTAACATATCTACAGTACAAACATATGAATTTAATTTCAGAGATTGTTATGGAGTAGCTTTTACATACTGAAAGATGATGTAGCTGTTGTTCTCCAGTGCACATAGCTCAGTAACCTGTTAATATTCCATTATTGAAATTGTGAATTGTAAGATGCCAATGGATTCAAGATTTAGTTGTTTTTGTGCAGAAGATGTGATATGTTGCTCTTAAACTTTTGAAATATCTGATTGATTTATGTTGTTCAAACAGCTGAACACGAGAAAAACAAAAAAGATCAAGGAAATACTAACAATGATGCACGTCATGGAAGGTTACGGTCACTGAGTGATCTACTGTTTAGAGCGGATGTTAGTGGGTCATCATCACAGGAAGGTCGAGAAGATTCAGATTACGACGATGACATGGAGTTAGACTTTGACACCTCAGTATCGGGTGACGAAAGCCGTGATAGTGATCCAGGTGCTGCTCCAGGTAGTTTAAGTTTAAGATTTCACCGGAGAGAGGATGAACCTAATGAACAGTCTGTTGAGAATCGATCGATTGAGTCCACCAGTAATGGTGATTCTGCCTATGAGGTTCTTTCTTTCTTTCTCGTTCTATTCCTTTATCTGATTTTTGAAGTTTCTAGTGTGAGCTACTCTGTTTGGCTCTATACTGACATTGGATGGATTTAACACCATCCTGTTGTGCAATATAGCCAGAGGTTGCCATTGATATGAAACAAAGAT
Organism: Lolium rigidum; assembly: GCF_022539505.1. Classification (NCBI taxonomy): domain Eukaryota; kingdom Viridiplantae; phylum Streptophyta; class Magnoliopsida; order Poales; family Poaceae; genus Lolium; species Lolium rigidum. Next base: position 111,029 of record NW_025900439.1, on the reverse strand, counting down.
ATGTTGCCCACTGCAACGTGGGGACAGATATAAAACAAGCTAGCTTTCTTGGTGAACGAGGTTAGGATGTTGAGCTATTTCTTCTTGCATTTATGTTCAGTTATTTACTTACACATTTAAGCCTCCTATCAACCCCTTGCATGACAGATTTTTGTTAATGAAAATGTCTTACGCTGTCGGTTTCTTGTAATTGGCAGTGCTTTCTAATTAATAGAAGTGCAAAGCTTTTGCGCACTCGAGAAAACTATGCTATCAATGCGCTCTAGAAAACCATGTTATCAGATGCCCTTGGATGTTCAGAAGTCAAGTCATGAACCAGTAAAGATTTAAATTTGCTTTTGGAATTTGGTATCTGGAGTGCGCAATGGATCATAGATTCTGGTTTGGTGCATAATTAGCTTATGCAAGAATCACTTGCCTTAATTAATTTCCTTGAATTAATGTAGGAAGCCCATTGGGAGGCCACCATGGTAGAAGCCCATTAGATTACCACCTTTGATGCAGAGGCTGGGGATACCCCCATTTCGAAAAAAAATTAGATTCCCACCATGGTAGCATCAACCAAGATGTTACATACTGATGTATTGAGTCCATGTGTCGCCGGAATTACCATGGGTCACTTGAACATGAAATCATAAAAAGTCTAATTCTGTGATTGACTTGTCAAAGGACCAGTTTTTGTGAAAATATAGTGTGGGAGCGTCTTATTGTGGAAAAATAATTCGTAAACCATAGTTTTGTGATAGTTTACTAAAAGTATGTGTTTTCCCATGAATTTTATAAGGTTAAAATCTTCTAAATGTGTCTAATTCTGCACTGTTCTGACGACAGGCGATTTTATTGCGAGCGGAAGTGATGATGGTAGATGGTTCATATGGGAAAAAAGAACAGGAAGGCTTATCAAAATGCTTGCAGGAGATGGATCTGGTAATTGCAATTTCATTTCTTACTGCGGCTATTCCTTGAGTACCGTTTCTCATGCGCCTTGTCTTTTTATAGTTGTGAACTGTATACAGTCTCATCCCCATGATTGTGCTGTTGCAACAAGTGGAATTGACAATACAATAAAGGTATAAGATATGTTCGTTTTTTTCTTTTCTTGAAGCACTTAAACATTGCAGTCCTCATTCCTCTCTCGTCTTTGTTTATTGTTAGTTGTGGACACCGGATGCAGAAGCTACATGTATGGTTGCTGGACCAGAAATTGATGTGTTAAGTGCCATAGAGAACAATCAGAAGAAGTTATCCCGCAACCGTGAACTTTTCTTGTAAGCTGTCAAACCTTCACTAGGAGTTTTAAGATCTTTCCTTTCTCATGCATAGATTGTTATATCTCCATGTGCAGGCCTTTTGAGTACTTGGAACGATTTAGGATGCATGAATTTGCGGAAGGAAGCTTACATCCTTTAGAGTGTGCGCAGACTTGATTTACTTTGGTTTAGACACCTGAGGTACGGCTGTTCGCTTGATATAATTAGTCAGCACAACTTCAACAAAGATTTATGTTGAACTGGGTCACTGGATACAGTTTGGACTCGCAGAAAAAATAATGTGAGACCTCTCGTTTGCTCCCAGTTTTTGATATTTTGACATGTTCTTTTCTTTCAGATTTTCAGGGGAAAGGGCAATACAGGGACATTTCATCCAAGATACAAGCAGCCAATGTTTAGATAAAAATGGAATTGCAAAGCCTTGTTGCAATAGTAGGCAATGTTGTGCACACATGCTTAGATGGTAATGCAGGTGTGCTGATATTGAAGTTGTTGCTCGTGCTGTGAATAAACATTGCAATGATGTTGGTTGGTATGCGACGTGGATCCATTCACGTGTACAGATTGTGGGAAGGCGAAGTCTTGTGCATATGTATATGCTGGTATAAAACATTGGCTGAACAGTTCTGTTATTTGTTAGTCCGTAGGGCAAGTTGCTACTCGGTTGCTACGTTGGGCAAGTGTCTTTGTCCGTGGATTATACAAGTGAGACATCGGGTACAAGCTGCAATGTAGACGTACAGCTATGAACCATATTGTGGTTTTGCATACCCATTTGGCCCACATGACTGTTTTACACGATTCTTCTCTTCTTTCGAGATGTTGACACGATATATTAGCTGTGTGCAAATAGTGCGATGTTGTTGATTGATACTGTATCGTGGGCTGAATAGCAGGGCAGGCACGGAAGGCAAGATTAACACAAAAACCAATTGGACACAATTTTCCTTTACAAAAGCAAAAGATGGACTCTGAGCACACGGAAGTGACGGTAGCCGTGGCGCTGCTTTGGCTGGCTCGGCTTGTTTTGCTTGCTTAATCTGGTATTGTGTCGCCCCTGCGCGGCAAGGCCCAGCCGGCGGTTTGTTAATGCCCCAGTTTCTTCGAGGATGATGTCTCTTGGGTATGTTTTCGGCCGGCGTCGTTGCATCTGTCGGCTGCCGCAGCCGCTGCGGGTATAGTTGAAGTAGGTTCGTCGGCAAGCGGTTTCCCTTGTAATTTAACATGGTATTAGCTGCTGCTGGAAGAATATAGAATGCTCCAACCTATCACTAGAGAGTGAGGAGCAGTCCTATTTCATTATTAAACCAAATCAGCGCTGGGGAGAAGTCAGGAATGGACCACCAAGAATAACCAAACCAAACCATTGCCCTAGCAGCTGGCGGAAGGGGTCTCCTGACGTATCCGTAGCGCCATCCAGCTGGGTCTCTGCGTGATCTCATCCAAGTGACACGACATGTCAAATGAAAATACCCTTGCGCCGATCGCGTCGCCTTTCTCGAATCACACGGACACGCTATAGTATAACTTTATTTTCTACTAGCAAGCTTTTCTAAAAAGAAAAAGCGAAGATCGGAGTGGTAATCCCACGTCTGCACGCACTAGCTAGCTAGGAAGTCTCCTGTCCACGTCCTTACTTAACAAGCTAACTCGTCGAGGGTTTCCAAAGGTGAAAAAACAAAGTCAAAAGGCCAAACCTTCACGTATAGACCATGTACCCGCGCAGTCGCGCACGCATCACGCCAAAAACTGAGGCGATGAAAAAGAAGCGGTCGCTGTACTCGCCGTGTAGCGCTTTGCTCGTCGCGTGGCTGGCCGGTATTCTAGTTTCCTACCGCGATATAAAGTACGAGTACCCGTCACGTGGCGTAATGCGGGCCGTACGTACTCCCATTGGCCGTCGAGGCGCGCAGTCAAACGAGCCCACCGACCCCCGCGGTCGTCCTTCCTCAGTTCCCCCCTCGTCTTGCCCAGATTTACGGCGTCTGCCATCGATCGCTGGGCTGCGGAGGCCTACTGGCGGTAGACCGCCGAGCGATGCTGACGGGTGGTCCGTCCGTCTGCCGGGTCCTCGCTGTCGGCGTGACGGGGCGGGGAGGGTGTACGTTTAGCGGTAGGCGTAGGCCCCGCGTCTGCTCCGCCGTCCAACGTTGTCCGTCCACCCAAGCGCAATGATTCGTCGGCCAAAGCGTTTGCCCCTCGATGGATCACCATTCACGGCTTTGCCACCGGAAAGGCCGCGCTGTTTATTTTGTGGTCTGACCCTTGTGAGACGTGATATTTAGAGGAGTACAACCTGACGTATTCTCTTTTTGTTTTTCTAGAATCGTCGAGGAAAACATAGATCGCATGCACTTCCAAAACGCGTACCAGTAGAGACGGTTGTGATGTATCTTTTCTTTAATGTTTTTTTCCACGTCGTGTACAACCGCGCGCGTACCAACGTAAAGAGAATGCAAGAGCATCTCCACCGAAGACTTCCAAATCGTAGTCTGCAACAACATTTCGGCTATACTATTGGGACCGCCGGTAGCATATACTAGCTGAACGTTGTTTAAGTTCCAGCACTGACAATCCCGATATCCGTAGGGACCACATGAAGTACACACGCCGAAAACATGCACGTCAGTGGGGACAAGAAAAAGAAAACGGAGGGAGTCTTTAGACTTTGAGAGGCTGCATGTGGGCCAGACAGTTCCGTGCATGGGAGAGATAGAGGATTCAACAGCTCCAATAGCCTCCCAAGTGCCACACGCGGGGTGGGGTTGCCAGCTATTTTATGGGGTTCGCCGACAACTGCTTTTTTTTTCTACTGGGGGCACCGATCAGAGCAAGTTTTACCTATTGGGGAGGCTATTGGGCTGCCGGTGGAGATGATCTAAGACCAAAAAAAGTACAGTTACTAGGGACAGGGAGAAGAAAAGGCGATCCAATGTTTTCTTCCCCTCACTAGGCGATGCCGCTAGTTCTTTCTGCCTCCAGCGGCCCTTGGGGCCTTGGAGGTGCGGCGGACCACGGTCACTCGTCGGTGGGAGGGTTTTAATCCTTCTATTAGGAAGTTTCGGTGTCTTCTTCGGGATCATGAAGCGGTGACGACATCCTGAAGTTAAAATAATGTCCTCCCTGCGCTATCTCCGCTCCGGAGTTGCACCTAGCACCGGCGGAGGGCGCGTGGATGTGTGTGTCTACCTGATCTCCTGCAATCATATCTATTTTAATTTTTGTTGGTATGGTTGCAGCTCTGTCTTTTTCAATCTACGGTTCTCATCATTAGCGATGCATTCAACTCTCACGCGTTTGTCCTTTGGGACCTTATCACGTCTGCTTCAATAAGTTGATCTACTACCCAGCTCCAGTGACACTGAGGGAGTGGCGAGGACAGCAGCACGCCTTTGGCTCCAGTAATTTATTACTTTTGAGATTCTTTGTACTGATGTTGATGCTTATCAATAGATTTAGTGGATTTTTGCGAAGAAAGATAAAATGTATTGCACACGCAAGAAAGTCTAAAACCGAGGTTTATTCATGTCCTTAATATTTCATGTTGTCTTACAATGGTTCAAACCTTGCGTGCTACAGCAAACCATTTATCCTTAATCATGTGTATATATACTATTATAAAGATTGAGCTAGTTGTTGTCCGCTCAACCTGATAGATTATGCTTTGGAGTTGGTACCACTATTATCATGTATATGCACTAGACATATGTATCCTAATCTTTTGATTGGTTCATTCTATTGATGTATATTTTGAGTCCTTTTTACACAAAGTTAGGAACTATGATGATGTATACGTTAACACATCTCGGGTAATAAACGACAATGCACAAGCATTTAACTTTTCTATCAAAACAATATCATTACATCCATTATAAATGAAATTTCCATATTGTATACATCTGTTATTATGGATACTGATATTTTTTCTATAAACTTGGTCAAACTTTCATTCGAAAAAATACTTGATCAAACTTTATAAAGTTTAATTTAGGACAAAGCTGATATGCACTTATTTTGCCCTGGAGGGAGTATATATTGTCAATTCAGTGCACAAGTTTGCAGCCAAAGTGATTGGCTCTGGTATCATATTTTCTTGAGTTTACCGCAGATCTTAACATGAAAAACAAAAAGTCCAGGGTCCAAGAGGCAAAAGCCAGCTAGCAGAAAGGAAGAAAAAGAAGAAGAAAAAAAGGGCAGAACACATGTCCGCCATGGGGGGAGAGGCAGAGGAGGACAAAAGAGGGTAGCTTCCGCAAGATCTTGAGATGTGTGAAGACTGCAGACACCAGGTCAGCTTAGCATTACTATCGGCACCACAGCCAATTCCTTCCTTCCCAAACCAGTTTGCCAAGAACAAAGTCTAGCTAGCTATCGATCGGTCGATCGACCATATGCGGCAGCTTTTCGAATCCATCTGAGATCGATCGATCACCAGCTATATCCATAAATAGTTCACTTCCATGGGGAGCGACAACAAGCAGTCGGGTTCCGCCGCGGGCGCATGCAGCCCGCCGCCCCCCGTCTGCTGCATGTGCGGCGACCACGGCCTCCTGCCGGAGCTGTTCCGCTGCGCCGTCTGCTCCGTTCGATCCCAGCACACGTATGGCTTTTACCCCTTTCTGTTCGCGTACGCGTTTTATGGGACTATCTTGTTGTTGCCACAGCGGGAGTTGATTTCCGTAGTTTTTTGTTGGCAGTTGTATGATTATAAGGATTTATTTTGGGTTACATGCATATGTTTGCTCTGGGTGGATATTCATATTCTTCGATGTGGGATTAGGTTTAGCTATGGCAGATTTTGTTAATTTGATTGTTCGACAAGATAGTTTGCCATGCTTACCGGGCCTGCTAGCTATGGCAGATTTGTGAAATTATCACAAGAAAGATTTTGTGAAATCATTCATCTTTTTCTCGATGATGTTGTGAAATCCTTCTAGCGGATTACACAACCCTGCGAACAAAACATGTGCACATAAAATCAGCTAATATATATCCATGCATTGATTCAGACATATATGGCTATCCATCACTCTCTTTCTCAATCAGCATCTACTTTGAAAGTTTGAATCCCCAGTACGCACGTACTTGTGTGCCACACAATGCCAGCACAGTTAATCGAATAGTTTCGTGCTTGACTTCATCTGAACCAGAGCTGTCATCGATATATTTGGCGACACCTTTGGCATATATAAATCCCCCATATATCTTTTTCGTCACCCTGCCCCGTACGTACGTCCAGAAAATTAAATTGTTCCGACTTTCTGCACGATTCGATGTATAGCTTATATATTTGTCAAACAAAAACGGGCCCGGCCTAGATCTGTAGACATATCCGATCGATGTAGATATAAAGCTGTATATATGCTGGCTGACCTTATGTACACATTCAACTAACTCGATTCTGCAATCTGCATCGACGACAGTCGCCAGTACATTTCAGTTCTTTGATCTTTCACGTGTCTACAACCTGAAATGTGTGCATCAGTGCATGCAATAACGTACATGCATGACACGACCTCACATAGCTAGGTGCACATCATGCACTGCACGTACACTTTTTGTTTTGTTTTGCGAATGCGCGTACACACTTCATAGCTAAATCTATACACATATCAGGTATTGCACGGATCGGTATCCGAAGGCGGAGGCGTACGGGACATGCAACTGGTGCCTGAGCGCAGGCCAAGGAAGCGATGGCGCCACTCCTAGCCCGGTGAGATCCACGATCAAAGCGCCAGTCCGGCCTCGGCCGGCTGCTCACTGCAGAGATGATGTTTCGACCTGCAGCGGCGGCGGCGCCAGATCGGTGCCACTGCCGGCGAAGGTCGCCGCTCGGAGTGACTTCACGGCAGAGCTGAACAAGCCTATCAAGAAGGAGCAACAGCGGCGGCGGCTCGTGCTGTGGCGGTCGGCGTCGGACCTGGGCAGCGGCGTCGTCCGTGCCAGCCGAGGCGCCGGGCCGCTTTCTCCTGGCGTCCCGCGGGGAAGGCCGAGGGTTCAGCGGTACAAGCTCTTGGAAGAGGTGATCAGCAGCTAGCTAACTTAACGACAAGATATAGATGCACATACATGTACATGGTTTCATTTTAATTTTGGTTTTCGTGGATGATTGCATGCGTTTATGCATGTAAGCATGTACTACAGAGTAGGTGCGGCCGTGGAGTTCTAGCTGTGTGTGATGATGAGCTCTGATTCATGTAGTACTTGTTAACATGACGAGTTGCTTCCGCGAAAAAAAAAAGAAGAACATGCGAGTTGCCAAAGAAACATGCATTTTGATCATCCGCTTATTTTGAGTGCCGGCCGGTTTAGACAAAACCTCCCTAATTTATGCTTTCAATATAAACCTTTTTTTCATTACATCGCTGCGATTAAGAAGATGTTGAGTTGGGGTTTGAAGACAACTGACAAAGTTAACGGTGAACTCGCTTTGCATGGGCACGGTTTTGGTCATGTGGTGATGTCTACGCCACGACGTGCATGTAGCAATCCTGGGGCGTGTTCGCAACGAAGGTGATGGGGGCTAAGCCTTCGATGTGTAACCTGATCTCACAAATTAACCTAGAAATAGAGGGGGTGAGGGAAGAACACGAGCATGGCGAAGAACACGAACAAGAACATGATTAATGCATGCAACATAACCCGATACAATCCGGTTTGCTCTCAACGGTTCGAACCACCGTCCCGATAGAATCACTTAGGGGAAAGACACGAGGTGGAATCCCCGAGCAAGAAATCGGCATGCAATCGATGGAATCACTAGTGTGAGAGACCGAAGTAGAATCACACAAGTGAGAGATCAATCACATAAAGAGTGCCTTGATACAACTCATAGATTTATGTCTAAGAGAGGAGGGCGTTTCCCTAATCCAGTAGGGATGGTGGAGGCCTAAGGTAAGTTTTTTCTCAATTTAACTCTTCCTAATGAAGGGGAGGTGGGAGCCTATATAGGGAGCCACTAAGGAGGGGTAGTTTAGGAATACAAAGAGCATAGTGGGAGGTTACATGGGCTGAGCCCAAGTGTTGGAAGCGCAGGGGGATTATCCGGCCTTAGTGGGGGTGGATAATCCGGCCTAGCATTCATGCTTCTTGCGCATTCTCTTCTTGGTGACCTCGAACACCTCTTCTTCCTTCTTCTCTTTCATACCTCTGTGACATCGGTCTTGAGTGTGGTTCTTGTCATTGATGTACATGATGCAGCAAAGACCGTAGATCGGGTTGTATCATCTCCCCCCACTTGAAAAAGAGTCGTCCTCGATGAAGACTCATCATGAATGTGTAGAGGAGGTAGATGACACAAACGCTTGAATGTCCCTTCACTAGTCAGGAGCCCTATCAATAGCACAAGAAAAGCAAAGCAACACTCAAAGAGTAGCCAAAGTTCAAAGGGTTTAGCAATAGGCCTTAAGTAGAAGGAAGTCACCTTATCAAAGTGTCGGTGTGCTCTCATTGAGATCGAAAGAAAAAGGCAAGTGACCAAAAATAAGGGGGTCAAAAAAAATCCAAGAAAAGAAAGTTGATTCTACATAGAGGATGACATGCGGGACCCATGAGGCAGCAGCATCCTCAACGTTTCCAAGGCAGCAAGGGATCGAAAGAAAAAGGGAAATAGCCAAAAATCAGAGGGTGAAACATAATCCAAGAAAATAAACTTTTATTGTACATAGAGGATGACATGCGGGTCCCATGAGCCAGCAGCTTCCTCAACGTTTCAGAGGCGGCATGCGATCGAAAGAAAAATGCAAGTGACCAAATATAAGGTGCCAAAAATAATCCAAGAAAAAAAAAACTTCTATTGTACATAGAGGATGACATGCGGGTCCCATTTTGCAGCAGCGGTATCAACGTTTCAGAGGCGGCACGGGATCGAAAGAAAAAGGAAATAGCCAAAAATCGGAGGGTGAAAAATAATCCAAGAAAAGAAATTTTTATTGTACATAGAGGAAGACATGCGGGTCCCATTTTGCAACAGCGGTCTCAACGTTTCAAAGGCAGCATGAGATCGAAAGAAAAAAAGGCAAGTGACCAAATATCAGGAGCCAAAATTAATCCAAGAAAAGAAACTTTTATTGTACATAGAGGATGACATGCGGGTCCCATTTTGCAGCAGCGGTATCAACGTTTCAGAGGCGGCATGCGATCGAAAGAAAAAGGCAAGTGACCAAATATCAGGTGCCAAAAATAACTCCAAGAAAAGAAACTTAATTGTACAAAGAGGATGACATGCATGTCCCATTTTGCAGCAGCGGTCTCAATGTTTCAGAGGCGGCACGGGAGCGAAAGAAAAGGGCAAGTGACCAAATATCAGGTGCCAAAAATAACTCCAAGAAAAGAAACTTGATTGTACATAGAGGATGACATGCGGGTCCCATTTTGCAGCAGCGGTATTAACGTTTCAGAGGCGGCACAGGATCGAAAGAAAAGGACAAGTGACCAAATATCATGTGCCAAAAATAACTCCAAGAAAAGAAACTTGATTGCACATAGAGGATGACTGATGCGTGTAGCTGACACGTCCGTTGGGAACCCCAAGAGGAAGGTGTGATGCGCATAGCGGCAAGTTTCCCTCAGTAAGAAACCAAGGTTTAATCGAACCAGTAGGAGTCAAGAAGCACGTTGAAGGTTGATGGAGGCGGGATGTAGTGCGGCGCAACACCAGAGATTCCGGCGCCAACGTGGAACCCGCACAACACAACCAAAGTACTTTGCCCCAACGAAACAAAGTGAGGTTGTCAATCTCACCGGCTTGCCGTAACAAAGGATTAACCGTATTGTGTGGAAGATGATTGTTTGCGTAAAACAAGTAAAACAAGTATTGCGATAGATTGTATGCGATGTAAAGAATAGGACCGGGATCCACAGTTCACTAGAGGTGTCTCTCCCATAAGATAAAAGCATGTTGGGTGAACAAATTACAGTCGGGCAATTGACAAATAGAGAGGGCATAACAGTGCACATACATGTCATGATAAATATAGTGAGATTTAATTGGGCATTACGACAAAGTACATAGACCGCTATCCAAGCATGCATCTATGCCTAAAAAGTCCACCTTCGAGTTATCGTCCGAACCCCTTCCGTATTAAGTTGCAAAACAACGGACAATTGCATTAAGTATGGTGCGTAATGTAATCAATAACTACATCCTCGGACATAGCATCAATGTTTTATCCCTAGTGGCAACAAAGACATCCATAACCTTAGAGGTTCTTGTCACTCCTCCGCATTCACGGAGACATGAACCCACTATCGAGCATAAATACTCCCTCTTGGAGTTACTAGCATCAACTTGGCCGAGCCTCTACTAATAACGGAGAGCATGCAAGATCTTAAACAACACATAGGTAATAACTTGATAATTAACATAACATAGTATTCTCTATCCATCGGATCCCGACAAACACAACATATAGCATTACGGATAGATGATCTTGATCATGTTAGGCAGCTCACAAGATCCAACAATGAAGCACAATGAGGAGAAGACAACCATCTAGCTACCGCTATGGACCCATAGTCCGGGGATGAACTACTCACTCATCACTCCGGAGGCGACCATGGCGGTGAAGAGTCCTCCGGGAGATGAATCCCCTCTCCGGCGGGGTGCCGGAGGAGATCTCCAGAATCCCCGAGATGGGATTGGCGGCGGCGGCGTCTCGTAAGGTTTTCCGTATCGTGGCTCTCGGCATCGGGGGTTTCGCGACGGAGGCTATTTGTAGGCGGAAGGGCGAGGTAAAGAGGCGGCACGAGGGGCCCACACCATAGGTCGGCGCGGCCGGGGCCCGGGCCGCGCCGCCCTGGTGTGTCGCCACCTCGTGGCCCCACTTCGACTCTCCTTCGGTCTTCCGGAAGCTTCGTGGCAAAATAGGACCCCGGGCGTTGATTTCGTCCAATTCCGAGAATATTTCGTTACTAGGATTTCGAAACCAAAAACAGCAGAAAACAAAGAATCGGCTCTTCGGCATCTTGTTAATAGGTTAGTTCCAGAAAATGCACGAATATGACATAAAGTGTGCATAAAACATGTAGATATCATCAATAATGTGGCATGGAACATAAGAAATTATCGATACGTCGGAGACGTATCAGCATCCCCTAGCTTAGTTCTGCTCGTCCCGAGCAGGTAAAACGATAACAAAGATAATTTCTGAAGTGACATGCCATCATAACCTTGATCATACTATTTGTAAACATATGTAATGAATGCAGCGATCAAAACAATGGTAATGACATGAGTAAACAAGTGAATCATAAAGCAAAGACTTTTCATGAATAGTACTTCAAGACAAGCATCAATAAGTCTTGCATAAGAGTTAACTCATAAAGCAATAAATCAAAGTAAAGGTATTGAAGCAACACAAAGGAAGATTAAGTTTCAGCGGTTGCTTTCAACTTATAACATGTATATCTCATGGATAATTGTCAACATAGAGTAATATAACAAGTGCAATATGCAAGTATGTAGGAATCAATGCACAATTTACACAAGTGTTTGCTTCTTGAGGTGGAGAGAAATAGGTGAACTGACTCAATCATAAAAGTAAAAAGAATGGTCCTTCAAAGAGGAAAGCATCGATTGCTATACTTGTGCTAGAGCTTTTATTTTGAAAACATGAAACAATTTTGTCAACGGTAGTAATAAAGCATATGAGTTATGTAAATTATATCTTACAAGTTGCAAGTCTCATGCATAGTATACTAATAGTGCCCGCACCTTGTCCTAATTAGCTTGGACTACCGGATCATTGCAATACACATGTTTTAACCAAGTGTCACAATGGGGTACCTCCATGCCGCCTATACAAAGGTCTAAGGAGAAAGCTCGCATTTTGGATTTCTCGCTTTTGATTATTCTCAACTTAGACATCCATACCGGGACAACATGGACAACAGATAATGGACTCCTCTTTAATGCATAAGCATGTGGCAACAATTATTATTCTCATATGAGATTGAGGATATATGTCCAAAACTGAAACTTCCACCATGAATCATGGCTTTAGTTAGCGGCCCAATGTTCTTCTCTAATAATATGCATGCTCCAACCATTAAAGTGGTAGATCTCTCTTACTTCAGACAAGACGGACATGCATAGCAACTCACATGATATTCAACAAAGAATAGTTGATGGCGTCCCCAGAAACATGGTTATCGCACAACAAGCAACTTAATAAGAGATAAAGTGCATAAGTACATATTCAATACCACAATAGTTATTAGGCTATTTGTCCCATGAGCTATATATTGCAAAGGTGAATGATGGAATTTTAAAGGTAGCACTCAAGCAATTTACTTTGGAATGGCGGATAAATACCATGTAGTAGGTAGGTATGGTGGACACAAATGGCATAGTGGTTGGCTCAAGGATTTTGGATGCATGAGAAGTATTCCCTCTCGATACAAGGTTTAGGCTAGCAAGGTTTATTTGAAACAAACACAAGGATGAACGGTGCAGCAAAACTCACATAAAATACATATTGTAAACATTATAAGACTCTACACCATCTTCCTTGTTGTTCAAAACTCAATACTAGAAATTATCTAGACTTTAGAGAAACCAAATATGCAAACCAAATTAGCAAGCTCTAGGTGTTTCTTCATTAATGGGTGCAAAGTATATGATGCAAGAGCTTAAACATGAGCACAACAATTGCCAAGTATCAAATTATCCAAGACATTTTAGAATTACTACATGTAGCATTTTCCAATTCCAACCATATAACAATTTAACGAAGAAGAAACTTCGCCATGAATACTATGAGTAAAGCCTAAGGACATACTTGTCCATATGCAACAGCGGAGCGTGTCTCTCTCCCATACGAGTGAATGCTAGGATCCATTTTATTCAAACAAAACAAAAAACAAAAACAAACCGACGCTCCAAGCAAAGCACATAAGATGTGACGGAATAAAAATATAGTTTCAGGGGAGGAACCTCGATAATGTTGTCGATGAAGAAGGGGATGCCTTGGGCATCCCCAAGCTTAGAAGCTTGAGTCTTCTTAGAATATGCAGGGGTGAACCACCGGGGCATCCCCAAGCTTAGAGCTTTCACTCTCCTTGATCATATTGTATCATACTCCTCTCTTGATCCTTGAAAACTTCCTCCACACCAAACTCGAAACAACTCATTAGAGGGTTAGTGCACGATAAAAATTAACATGTTCAGAGGTGACACAATCATTCTTTACACTTCTGGATATTGCATAAAGCTACTGGACATTAATGGATCAAAGAAATTCATCCAACATAGCAAAAGAGGCAATGCGAAATAAAGGCAGAATCTGTCAAAACAGAACAGTCCGTAAAGATGGATTTTATTGAGGCACCAGACTTGCTCAAATGAAAATGCCCAAATTGAATGAAAGTTGCGTACATATCTGAGGATCACTCACGTAAATTGGCTTAATTTTCTGAGTTACCTACAGAGAATTAGACCCAGATTAGTGACAGCAAAGAAATCTGTTTCTGCGCAGTAATCCAAATCTAGTATTCACTTTACTATCAAAGACTTTACTTGGCACAACAAAACACAAAACTAAGATAAGGAGAGGTTGCTACAGTAGTAAACAACTTCCAAGACTCAAATGTAAAACAAAAATACTGTAGTAAAAACATGGGTTGTCTCCCATAAGCGCTTTTCTTTAACGCCTTTCAGCTAGGCGCAGAAAGTGTAAATCAAGTAACATTAAGAGACGAAGCATCAACATCATAATTTGTTCTAATAATAGAATCATAAGGTAGCTTCATTCTCTTTCTAGGGAAGTGTTCCATACCTTTCTTGAGAGGAAATTGATATTTAATATTACCTTCCTTCATATCAATAGTAGCACCAACGGTTCGAAGAAAAGGTCTTCCCAATATAATAGGATAAGATGCATTGCATTCAATATCCAAGACAACAAAATCAACGGGGACAAGGTTATTGTTAACCATAATATGAACATTATCAACTCTCCCCAAAGGTTTCTTTTTAACATTATCAACGAGATTAACATCCAGATAACAGTTTTTCAATGGTGGCAAGTCAAGCATATCATAGACTTTTTTAGGCATAACAGAAATACTTGCACCAAGATCACATAAAGCATTACAATCAAAATCATTGAACCTCATTTTAATGATGGGCTCCCAACCATCCTCTAGCTTTCTAGGAATAGAAGTTTCAAGTTTTAGTTTCTCTTCTCTAGCTTTTATGAGAGCATTTGTAATATGTTTTGTGAAAGCCAACTTTACAGCGCTAGCGTTGGGACTCCTAGCAAGTTTTTGTAAGAACTTTATAACTTCAGAGATGTGGCAATCATAAAAATCTAAATCATTACGATCTAAAGCAATGGGATTATCATCCCCAAGGTTGGAAAAAATTTCAGCAGTTTTATCACGAGCGGTTTCGACAGTTTTAGCGGTTTCAGGTAATTTTGCGCGCTTTGCACTAGGAGTAGAAACATTGACAACACCAATTATTTTATCATTGATAGTAGGAGGTGCAGCAACATGTGAATCATTAGCATTGCTAGTGGTGGTAATAGTCCAAACTTTAGCTACATTTTTCTCTTTAGCTAGTTTTTCATTTTCTTCTCTATCCCACCTAGCACGCAATTCAACCATTAATCTTATATTCTCATTAATTCTAACTTGGATGGCATTTGCTGTAGTAACAATTTTATTTTCAATATCCTTATTAGGCATAACTTTCGATTTCAAAAGATCAACATCAGAGGCAAGACTATGAACCTTAGAAGCGAGAATATCAATTTTATTGAGCTTTTCCTCAACAGATTTGTTAAAGGCGGTTTGTGTACTAATAAATTCTTTAAGCATAGCTTCAAGTCCAGGGGGTGTATTCCTATTATTGTTGTAAGAATTCCCATAAGAATTAGCATAACCGTTACCATTATTATAAGGATATGGCCTATAGTTATTACTAGAATTGTTCGATAAGCATTGTTGTTGAAATTATTATTTTTAATGAAGTTTACATCAACATGTTCTTCTTGGGCAACCAATGAAGCTAGCGGAACATTATTAGGATCAACATTAGCCCTATCATTCACAAGCATAGACATAATAGCATCAATCTTATCATTCAAGGAAGAGGATTCTTCAACAGAATTTACCTTCTTACCTTGTGGAGCTCTTTCCGTGTGCCATTCAGAGTAATTAACCATCATATCATCAAGAAGCTTTGTAGCCGCCCCCAAGGTGATGGACATAAAGGTACCTCCAGCAGCTGAATCCAATAAATTCCGCGAAGAAAAATTTAGTCCTGCATAGAAGGTTTGGATGATCATCCAAGTAGTCGATCCATGGGTTGGGCAATTTTTAACCAAAGATTTCATTCTTTCCCAAGCTTGAGCAACATGTTCATTATCCAATTGTTTAAAATTCATTATGCTACTCCTCAAAGATATAATTTTAGCAGGGGGATAATATCTACCAATAAAAGCATCCTTGCATTTAGTCCAGGAATCAATACTATTCTTAGGCGAGAGATAGCAACCAATCTTTAGCTCTTCCTCTTAATGAGAAAGGAAACAATTTCAAATTAATAATATCACCATCTACATCCTTATACTTTTGCATTTCACACAATTCAACAAAATTATTAAGATGGGCAGCAGCATCATCAGAACTAACACCAGAAAATTGCTCTCGCATGACAAGATTCAGTAAAGCAGGTTTAATTTCAAAGAATTATGCTGTAGTAGCATGTGGAGCAATAGGTGTGCATAGGAAATCATTATTATTTGTGGTTGTGAAGTCACACAACTTAGTATTTTCAGGGGTGGCCATTTTAGCAGTAGTAAATAAAGCAAACTAGATAAAATAAATGCAATTAAACTAATTTTTTTGTGTTTTTGATATAGCAAACAAGATAGTAAATAAAGTAAGGCTAGACAAAAACAAAGTAAAGAGATTGGGAAGTGGAGACTCCCCTTGCAGCGTGTCTTGATCTCTCCGGCAACGGCGCCAAAAATTTGCTTGATGCGTGTAGATGACACGTCCGTTGGGAACCCCAAGAGGAAGGTGTGATGCGCACAGCGGCAAGTTTCCCTCGGTAAGAAACCAAGGTTTAATCGAACCAGTAGGAGTCAAGAAGCACGTTGAAGGTTGATGGCGGCGGGATGTAGTGCGGCGCAACACCAGAGATTCCGGCGCCAACGTGGAACCTGCACAACACAACCAAAGTACTTTGCCACCTTTAGTATGCAGATTGGAGAGAAAACTTACTGCTAGTTCTAGTTTTCTCTCACAAGGTGCAAGGGTGCAACTGATTAATTCTGCTCTGGCTTCAATGCCTTTGCATTTTTTATGTACTCTGCAGCTACCTCCTGGACTCACTAAGCAATTGGATAGGATTTTGAGGCAATGTTTATGGAGGGATCAAGAGGGACATCCTAAGCAGTCCTTGGCAGCATGGGAAATGATTTGCAAGCCTAAACTGAAGGGGGGGCTTGGTATTGTCAATTTTCAGAAGCAAAATGCTGCTTTGTTGCTAAAATTTCTGGATAAGTTTTACAATAAAACGGACACTCCCTGGGTTCAGTTGGTTTGGTCTGCTCACTATCAGGGTAAAGTCCCACATGAGGAGAAGTTGTGTGGTTCTTTTTGGTGGAAGGATGTCATGAAACAAGTGGATAATTTTAGAGGTATATCAGTTATTTCTATGGGCACTGGGGATACTTTTATGTTCTGGCAGGATAATTGGAAGGTGGATGGTCTTGCTAGACCATTTATGCTCAGATTTCCAAGATTATTTTCATATGTGCTTAATGATAAAATGTCTGCAAAGGAGGTGTATAGTGTAGAGAATTTATCAGATTTGTTCTATAGACCTTTGTCTACTCAAGCATTCCAAGAGCTTCAGGCTTTGCAGAGTTTAATGGATCAAAATCAATTGTCGGGGACAAAGGATGAATGGCATTACTGTTGGGGTGAGAGCTACTCTGCTAAACAGTTCTATGATCATATCCATGCTCACATTATGGTCCCTAAGGTTTATACTTGGCTCTGGAAGTCCTCCTGTGTGATGAAGACAAAGGTGTTTGCATGGTTGCTACTGGTGGATAGGTTGAATACTAGAGACCTACTCAGGAGGAGGCATTGGAATGTTTCTGAGGATAATACTTGTGTGCTTTGTCCAGCCAGGGTGTATGAAGATAGGATTCACTTGTTCTTTCACTTGTAATTTCGGTGCTAGAATATGGAATTATTTGCGGATTGATCTGCGGCAAGCATGATGATCTACAGGTGGTAATTAGTGAGGCCAAAAGAAGTTTTCGGCAGCCTTTTTTCATGGAGGTTCTTATTACTGCCTGTTGGAATATTTGGCTCATACGAAATGGAAGAATTTTCAGGCAGGAAAAGGTTTCTTTTGCTAGGTGGAAGGCCAAGTTTGTACAGGATATGTTTTGGCTGCAGTATAGAATTAAGGCTAAGCATAAGGATAGTCTTCTTAGTTGGCTTAAGTCCCAACCTTAGAGACTGTTTTAGTTTAGCCTTTTGTAGTTTTAGGAGTCTTTTTTGTATATAATCTTTTTTATATATTTTAATAAAATTTGCTGTGGGGCTTTTTGCCTCACAGTCTTGCTTCCAAAAAAAAAAAAAAAACCAAAGTACTTTGCCCCAACGAAACAGTGAGGTTGTCAATCTCACCGGCTTGCTGTAACAAAGGATTAACCGTATTGTATGGAAGATGATTGTTTGCAGAAAACAGTAAAACAAGTATTGCAGTAGATTGTATGCGATGTAAAGAATAGGACCGGGGTCCACAGTTCACTAGAGGTGTCTCTCCCATAAGATAAAAACATGTTGGGTGAACAAATTACAGTCGGGCAATTGACAAATAGAGAGGGCATAACAATGCACATACATGTCATGATAAATATAGTGAGATTTAATTGGGCATTACGACAAAGTACATAGACCGCTATCCAGCATGCATCTATGCCTAAAAGTCCACCTTCAGAGTTATCGTCCGAACCCCTTCCGGTATTAAGTTGCAAAACAACGAGACAATTGCATTAAGTATGGTGCGTAATGTAATCAATAACTACATCCTCGGACATAGCATCAATGTTTTATCCCTAGTGGCAACAAGCACATCCATAACCTTAGAGGTTCTTGTCACTCCTCCAGATTCACGGAGACATGAACCCACTATCGAGCATAAATACTCCCTCTTGGAGTTACTAGCATCAACTTGGCCAGAGCCTCTACTAATAACGGAGAGCATGCAAGATCTTAAACAACACATAGGTAATAACTTGATAATTAACATAACATAGTATTCTCTATCCATCGGATCCCGACAAACACAACATATAGCATTACAGATAGATGATCTTGATCATGTTAGGCAGCTCACAAGATCCAACAATGAAGCACAATGAGGAGAAGACAACCATCTAGCTACTGCTATGGACCCATAGTCCAGGGATGAACTACTCACTCATCACTCCGGAGGCGACCATGGCGGTGAAGAGTCCTCCGGGAGATGAATCCCCTCTCCGGCAGGGTGCCGGAGGAGATCTCCAGAATCCCCCGAGATGGGATTGGCGGCGGCGGCGTCTCGGTAAGGTTTTCCGTATCGTGGCTCTCGGTACTGGGGGTTTCGCGACGGAGGCTATTTGTAGGCGGAAGGGCAGGTAAAGAGGCGGCACGAGGGGCCCACACCATAGGTCGGCGCGGCCGGGGCCCGGGCCGCGCCGCCCGGTGTGTCGCCACCTCGTGGCCCCACTTCGACTCTCCTTCGGTCTTCGGAAGCTTCGTGGCAAAATAGGACCCCGGGCGTTGATTTCGTCCAATTCCGAGAATATTTCGTTACTAGGATTTCTGAAACCAAAAACAGCGAAAACAACGAATCGGCTCTTCGGCATCTTGTTAATAGGTTAGTTCCAGAAAATGCACGAATATGACATAAAGTGTGCATAAAACATGTAGATATCATCAATAATGTGGCATGGAACATAAGAAATTATCGATACGTCGGAGACGTATCAATGACATGAGCATCCCATTTTGCAGCAGCGGTCTCAACGTTTCCAAGGCGGCACAGAATCAAAAGAAAAAGGAAGTAGCCAGAAATCAGAGGGTCAAAAAAATCCAAGAAAAGAAAGAATTTTCGTTCATGGAGGATGACATGTGGGACCCATAATCATGCATCGTAAACGGCTCGATCGGAGAGCGTTGAACGAGATGGCGCGATGGAGAAAAAACAATGCTAGAGAGGCTTCCATCTGGGCCCTACATTCCTGGGCGGTGCGGATTTGCGTTGACTCGGCCGGCGCACCCGAGAATTCATCATGCACCACGTCCCGGGCCACCATACGCGACGTTTTCCACGTTTTCGTCGGGCTAGGTGGCCTCAAAAACGAGAAAAAAGTTTTGACATGCACCACGGAGAGAGCAAAAATCGTCGGCCATGGGGCATCAGCAACCACGGCGCGACTTTCAATTCGTCGGCTACAACAAGTTTTCTTGTAGTGAATGATATGATAATTTCTACCAAGATGGGAAGCATAGGAATCAATGGGAAACCATTTTATTCAAGAAGCTAACATATATAAAGAAAAGAATACACTCTTTTATTTTGTTTTACTGTAGGAATAGTTTTATTGATATGAATTTTGCATTGGTTCCATTGGCATGAACAACACATGCTCAAAGTGAACCCCAATTTCTTCATTGCTCATCCTTCACATTTACTATTCCATACATTTTTTTATTTTCCTAAAACTTATAAACTCACTAATATGTAATAAGAAATAAATCTATTTAACAAGGATATAAAGGTGTGCTCAAATTAAAAGTCACTTGAAAGCATATGGAGCACACCATAAAATTTGAAACCATTAACTTTTAAGTCTCACTCTCTTCCTATGCATTGGAAATTTATATATGAATAAATAACAACAACTAAATGGTAGCCAATGCATATAATGATCAGTAGCTTGCATTTGAAATAACATGGAAATATAAAGAGGGCTCTTATATCTTCCTCTTTTATAAAATTTGCAAGCATCAAGAGTAAACTCAATAACATAGTTGTGAATAGAATCACCACATAAAGACAAATCATCTAATGAGCTTATGGTATCATCTATTTGTTTTAAATCATCATGCTCCTCCCATATATTAGACACACTTATATCACATATCATCATCAATATTATAAGAGAGGGCGTTCGTAGGAGTTTGTGTGTTACCATTGTTGGGAGTTAGAGATGGGTAGCTACTCCATTCATCCTCCTCTCAAAAGTTGCTCCAACTCCTTCTTATCTCTCGAAGGGAAAATAGGTTCCTTCGGGAGCTGCCACTTCATCCTCACCTCACGGAGAGCATGTGAGTACTACAACTTTTCTTTTCATTGAAAATGGTTCTCTATCTTCCAGCCCCTGAGTCTGCATTCAGCTGCTTGCAGTTGAACATAGACTCGAAAGGAATTTGAACGTAAACATAACGCTATTTGACTCGTGTTTTCATAGAGTATCCAAGCTACCGTAACAATTATAAAAAACTTCGCCTCCCAATTCTCCTCGCTTCAAGCTGATAATGATCGGCTGCAAGAAGATACTCAATCAAAATCTTCCAAGCTTGATCAAGCAGTAAAAATTGTTTCCACTGCCCGGCAAGAGGCGGATTCTTGAGGAAAGAGCTTGGTCAGCTGAAGGAGGAGGAGAAGGAGAAGGCAGAGGCCCAATCCCAGAAGAAGGAGAAGGAAGATCTACTGCACAAGTCCACCGCGGCCCTGCTGGGTAATTTTACTGCCCTGTCTTCAAATTCCTTTTCATTTAACTTCATTGGCTTCTTACTTCTGCTTTTACTTCTTGCAGAAGCTGCCGATATTCCTGCAGATTCTATAGGCAAGCTTCCAGCTGATTCTGTTGCCGATGCCATTTCTATGGCGATTGAGTCCGGCGACCTTGTCCGAGCTCTTCTCCAGAAGAACAAGGCGGTGTTGTTGAGATTCCATGCCATGATCTTCCCGAAGGCAGATCGGAAGAAGACTCTAGGGCAGCTGGTGAACGCTTTCTCCGTCGACACCGAGGGCATCATCGAGGTATTCAAACGTACCCCGCGTACCTACGGCGCTCTCCTTGGCTTCCAACTTCTGATGGGGTACGGCTTCAAAGACGATATGGAGTTGCTGACGACGGAGCTGCCGAAGGATCAAGATGGGATAGCTATCGATCTTAGCCCTTTTAGTGTGTCGGCGTGCAAATGCGCGCGGTAGCTTCTTGATCTAGTGGAAGCTAACAAGATGGCTGCCGGAGGAGCTGCCCCAAGCTTGTCAACACAAACCCAAGCTCCTTAAGTTTTTCTTACCAATTTGTAACTTGATATTTTGCTTCGAACAATGGCTTTTCAAAACCCCAATTTGTAATGAATTCAGAGCTGGCAATGTTGCCAGTTCATCCTTTGCAACTATCATGTCTTTATTCTTGACTGCGTGCTCCCGATGGGAGTGATTTGAAACCATTGACACCGCACATTTTTGACACACAACCGATGGTGTACTTTGCAGGTGACTCATGTGTCTCCTTTTGTCGAAGATTCTTCGGCCACTAGGTCTGAAACCGGTCTTCTTCAACGGGATGAGGACCCGAATTTCTCAGATGGAGAAAGATCCGCGGGGTATTCACGCCATGGCAGCTGTGATAAAGAAGAAAGACGAACTAGCCGTTGAAGCAGAGCGGTACGTGCTAAACGAATTGCAGAAAGCCACAAAAAGCTTGAACTGTGAGTATTCGATAATCCTTCGATTCCCTTGATTGTTAGGACAATTCTTCTTAGTTTCTGATCTTTGCATCGTCGTCTTTGTTAGTCATAGCTCTGAATTTGTCCGAAGACAACAAGCGGGTGCATGAACGGGTTGATGCTTTGACAAATATTTCACAATTCAATGAAGTCTTCTGGACAAACAAGTCGAAAGCTGCCACCGTTGCAAAATTCCAGGATCGGGTGCAACAGGTGCACCAATTCTTCGATAAATTCCATGCAGGTTTGAGGATGATATGGAAAGCCATGTTCCCTCTCAATCCAGTTCCTCCAACGCTACTGGCTCTGATGTTAGATTTCAGGAACGCCGAAAGAGTCCACGCATTGGTTCGCAACCAACTTCTTGCGGGAGCCGAATCAGCTTTTGATATTGTGCTATCTCAGCATCCTTTATTTGACTTGGAATCAATCGTGAAGGCCGATGGCAACGTGAGCCAGTACTTTCCTGCCGTCAGTAAACCTACCTCCATTGTAGTTGCTAGATTGGAGGTTAGCTCTGAAACAGATGATGCAGTCGGAATTCTCCATGAATAGCTTCGATACTACTGTAATTCTTTTGTAATCGATATGATCATTGCAAATCACTCTTCTGATAACTCTTTGTACCCAAATATTCGGATACCTTGGGTGTAAGTTTATTCGCGTGTACGATGTAACTTGTTTACCCAATCCTAATTTTTTCCCTTTCGCGTTCATATTACTGCTTGATCAATAATTTTTCATTTGTATCAATCTCAAAAAGCCTTTGTAAAGGTGAATAAATTCCTGAAGACGACACCTTTGTCACTTTTTACAAAGTATCGTTACTTATAAGAATTATCTTCAAACGCCGGTGGCGATATTTGATGTATTTATTAACTAAGCTGCAAGTTTTGACGCGCTAGTCTTTCTGGCATCGGTATTATGATGCTTTGTAAAAAATATAGACAGCAAATTTTTGAGTGATCATCTCATGTTGCGGGTCCAAGGAACCCATAGTAATCGCAACTTTGCTACAACCGAAAGCGTATATTTTGTTGGCGGCAGCCCCCGAGTAAATTGAGGAGACTATGCTCGCTATCGACTCCATTACTCTTAGTACTCTTTGTTCGATGTACCGACGTGGGCCTTTGTTGGCTTATATTATCCTTGCCATTTGCAGCGCTCGCAGGTTGCTGAGGCTTTGGCGAAAGACAATGTGTATTCTTATTGTACTTTTTGAGGATCCTTTGATTATCATCAATTGCAACACTCGCATGTTCCCTGAGGCTTAGATGATAACCTTTGAGCATAACCATCATAGGTATCTTCCGTTCTTTTTTATCAGGTTCACTTACTGTATTCATATATTCTGAAGTCGATGCTCGCGGTATTATGCGAAGAATCTTGAATTTTTTTGTCGGGTGTCCCGAATCAATCGATTGTATAAACGAAACTTGAACTTTTATTAATAAGTCTGCGACGATAAGGTAAGCTAAATTTTTATGACTTAAGAAAGCCTTATTGAAAATAAAATTCTATGAAAAATAAAGATGTATGCCACTGCTCGTCTTCTTAAGTAAGACGAGGGTCCTTCTTGTCATGGCCGACGTCTGCTAAAGTGTCGATAGCTTCCGGGGTGGTGCCGATAATTTCTGTAGAAGCATTGGAAATTATTGCCAAAGATCGAGTTAGTGCCTTCTCCCGAAGCTCTAACGTCTACTGTCGAAACTTTAACAATTGGTACTGCCATTGTAGGATCATCAGGTTGTTTCTTCGTCTTCTTACCACCGTCTACCTCCTTAAGCTTAGAATCCTTGCCTGAAGAGCTAACTGCTTGGGAGCGAAGTATATAGCTTTAACTTCCTGCTTTATGCCAAACTTAGCAGCAATCATCTGGAATTCTTGTTGGGGGGATGACCCCCGGTATGCCAAAGGCATGCCAAAACCGGATGGTTTAGGCCATCAAGATACCGGTTTAATGTTTATACCGGAGCACGAAGTTAAGGATTTGGTTAAGTGAAGCCAAGCCGGTATCCCCAGAAGGGGTATACCGGAACCGGATAGAAAAGACACCGGGCTACCGGTAAGAAGTGCACTGTAGCACGTCGGCAGGACTGGTCAAAGATTCTCTCCAGAGCTAGAGGACAAAGATGAGTTAAGCAAAGTAGCTTTAAACGAAGGCCTGACGTTAAAGAAGAGGATGACGATGAAAGAAGCCGGAGGACGTCAGCCTCCCTGATTAAAGAAGACCCCGGTGTCATCTATGATTAAAGTAACTTTGTAAAGTAGTTTGTCTAGTCAAAGATGCCATTAGGGTTTCTTGCCCTGTAAGCCACCCTCTCCCCTATATAAGGAGAGGGGGTAGCCCTCTTTACGGGAAGGTAGATGCATGTACGTACGAGGTGAGCCCTTGTATTGAGAAACTTGTAACTTGTTGAGATCAATAAAGAAGATGATCTAGAGCGAGTTCGTCCTTATGTCTTTCTTCTTCAACCTCTAGCCTTGGCTAAGTTCTTGAGGAAACCATACGGAAGTTCATCCCATCTAATCACAAACCCTCCCCCGAATCCTCTAGCGTCCATTCGGCTCCAACTTAAGCCATCCTATGGCATCTGTCTGTTCCCCACGACGACAGTTGGCGCCCACCGTGGGGCATGAAGTGGCGCTTGCTGGAGTTCATATTCGGGCGGGCATCCTCGAGGTTGCCGGCGAGCGGACGCGTGTCCGCGCTCGTCCGGCGCCTCTACTCCATGGACTTCATCAACGACAACGCGGGCTGCTTCGCCAACGGCGGCATCTTCCCCAAGAACGGCCGCATCATCGAGTTCGGCAGCCACCGCGTCTACTTCGGCACCGTCCCCGTGCGCCAGCGCCTCTCGCCGGTGCTGGTGGCACCGGACCCGCCAAGGTGGCTCTGTGCTAGCCGCGCCGCCGGCAGCGTCGAGGTGATGATGACCGGCGTGGTCGGCGCAGACAAGGAAGCTGCGGATGAAGGTGCTGGTCGTGCGGCTTCGACCCGTGCGGCCAAGCCACCGCTGGAGCGCGACACTGGCGCTGCGGGAGCATCTTCCGCACCACCGGAAACACCACTCCAAGCGGCGATGAACGTGCTGGCAACGCCCATCGTGCAGAACATCGACCCGGCAGCGGCTCATGCGGAGCTGGAGGCACAACGCCAGAAGCTGCTCGCGAACGGCGCCGACATCGTCCGGGCGCAGCGCGAGCTGAACCTAACCCTACGTGAGTACAACGCTGCCCATGGCTTTGCTTCTGTTAGCGCTCATGCCGCTAGGATACCGGAGAACCGGCTTAAAGCTCGCAATCTAGATCAGGATTTGCGTAAGGAAATTCTTGCCGGCAAAAGTACCTCTGCATCTGTTAGCATCGTAGAAAAACCTAAGTACGATGAGTCCGGATAAAACTATAAAAGCTGCTAAGGCTGCGGTAGAGCTATGTGAATCGCTTTCCGGAGATGCTTTGGCAAAGCGAGCAAGAGCGTGTTAGAGAGCTGCTGGAAACTATCGAGCAGCGAGAATCGCTGAGCAGCTGGCTAAGCTGAACAAGGCTGCGGCCTCAAAATCCGCGCGTTCAACAAAGAATGCCGGAAGCAAGTCCCATGGGCAGGCCTCGTCCCCCCATCCGGACAGAAGGAGAGAAAAAGAAATGAACGCACAGCAGATGATCGTGTACGATCCGGTTCTTGCCGGAAAACAACAAGCCGGGCAACACGATGCCGGTAGAAAAAGCCAAGGGGAAGATCGAGGCTACGCCAAAGGAGGCTATGCCGGAAACAATCATGCCGGTAGATATGAAACCGGGCAAAACTACCAAGCTGCAAGGGCAGCGTATGATGAGGAGGAGATGCCTCCACCAAGGTACCGGCAGGCAAGGGCCGCGGTACCGGAACGTTACGATGAAGCCGACTCGACAAGACTCACCGCTTACCGGAACCCTTTGGGAGAGCGCGTGGGAGAAAGACACCTGCCAGAACGGGATGCGAGGCACCGTATGGATAGAGTGTACCTTGCTCGAAATGATAGAGGCAGAGGGTCCTCCGGGTCCAAAGTGCTTTGGCCCAAGGATCATGAAAGAGCAACCACCGGTTCGCAACTTCCAGTTGCCCCGTGACACCAAAACATACGATGGCACCACTAAGCCGGAAGATTGGCTCGCGGATTATGTGACCGCGGTGTACGTCGCTGGCGGCGGAGGATGTGTAGCCGGAGGAGGAAACCGGCGTTGGGCCGTGAGAATTGTGCCAACGTTTCTGGTGGGACCGGCAAGAATCTGGTTGAACAACTTGCCGGCAGGAAGCATAAACGGTTGGTTGGACTTTGAGGAAGCTTTTGTGAGCAACTTCAGTAGCACCTACCGAAGGCCCAACAGGCCTCAGCAGCTCGCTTTGTGCGTGCAGCGCCCGCAGGAAACAGACCGGGATTACCTGACCCGGTGGAACTCCATTAGAAACTCTTGTGAAGGGGTGATAGAAGCGCAAGCCATAGCTTGGTTTTGCAATGGATGCCGCAGAGGTTCGCCGTTGTGGCAAAAGCTACAGCGGAACATGCCGGTAACTTTGGCGGAGATGATACGTGTGGCGGATAACTATGCGTTGGGAGACCCAATGCAACCGGCGGTACAAGCTGAGCCGGAACAATCAAACCCGCCTCAGCAGCGCCAAGAACAATACCGGGACAACCGGAACAACAAAAGAAGGGAAGATTTCCCGGATCGAAGGTACGCTCCGCAGCAAGTTGCTGCTGTACAAGAAAACTCTGATGCCAGCGGCAGCCAGAGGCAGAAAACCGGATCGCAGCCATGGGCGGGTCCTAAGAAACAATGGGTCGAAAAGAAACCCTGGGGCCAGAAAAAGAATTGGCAGGAACCCGTGAAATACACCATGGAAGCCGCCATGGATCAACCTTGCCGGTGGCACACGCCGAATCCGGCTCATCCGTCAAACCACCTGACAAAGGATTGTTCCTGGACCAAGTACTTGATGCTCAAGGGAGCAGTAAAAGATGCGCAAGCACAAGGGTGCACCACAATGTTGCCACCATCACAAGATATGCTGCGCCAGCAACAACTACCACCACCACCACCACTTACCGGAGCAAATGCTTTACCGGTACAGCCTCACCCAAACAGGCAGCATTACCAGCAAGTCAATCAGGTGGGAGAGGGCCACGGCCAACCACCTCCACCGGCACCTTTGGGCCGGAATGTTTATGAAGATCCGGATGTGTGTTGTGTCATGTTCGTCACTGAGCCGACAGACAGGCAGAGCCTACATCGCCGTTCCATGGAAGTGAACGCGGTGATGCCGGCAATACCAAAATACATGCAGTGGTCAGATCAGGAAATCTCATGGTCACTCAAGGATCACCCCAAGGTAATGCCTAACCCGGGTGGTTACGCTCTCGTGGTGGACCCAATCATGAAAGGGCCAACGACTCGCGTCAAGTTCAGCAAAGTGCTGATAGACAATGGGAGCAGCATAAACATAATGTACCGGCACACCATGCATACGCTGGGCATAACAGAAAACATGCTTCAGCCAACTCGTACAACGTTCCACGGAATCGTTCCGGGTTTGTCTTGCGCACCGGTTGGAAAAGTCCGGGTGGATGTGTCGTTTGGAGGACGTGACAATTGCCGGGTTGAAAACATTGAGTTCGAGGTGGTGGACCTAGATAGTCCGTACCATGCACTGCTGGGGAGACCGGCACTGGCGGCCTTCATGGCCTCGACCCACACGGCGTATCTCAAGATGAAGATGCCGGCACCTCGTGGACCCTTAACTGTGGTGGGAAATTACAGGATCTCGCTGGAAACTGCTTCTGCCGGATCAAATCTGGCAGAATCGCTGGTGATCGCAGAGGAAAAGAGGAGGATGCAAACTGCGGTTGCGCTGGCTCAGTCTTCACAGTTGAGCTTAGCGGCAATGAGTGCAAGCTTAAGCGCTCCGGCGTTCAAGCCGACAAAAGAGACAAAGGACATCGTGCTGGACCCGGCTTTCCCTGAGCGCACCGTGCGTATCGGTGCCGGCCTCAGTGAGGCATAGGAAAGCGCGCTCGTCAGCTTCCTCCGTGAGAATCGGAATATCTTTGCCTGGTCAACAGAGGACTTGGTAGGTGTTCCGAGGGAGCTGGCTGAGCACTCTTTGAACGTCCGGAAGGATGCGAAGCCGGTGCGACAACCCTTACGCCGGTTTGCAGAGGATAGGAGGAAAATCATTGGAGAAGAAGTGACAAAGTTGTTGGTTGCCCGTTTTATCGTGGAAGTGTTGCACACGGAGTGGCTAGCCAATCCGGTGCTAGTCGAAAAGAAAAAAGATGAGAACCTCGAAGCAAAAGCTCCAAAGGTGTGGCGCATGTGCATCGACTACACCAATCTGAACAAGGCTTGCCCAAAAGACCCTTTTCCTTTACCGCGAATCGATCAAGTGATTGATTCTACTGCCGGGTGTGAGTTGTTGTCTTTCCTGGATGCTTATTCCGGTTTCCACCAAATCCCCTTGAAAAAGGAAGATCAAATAAAAACTGCGTTCATTACCCCGCACGGGGCTTATTGCTATGTCACTATGCCTTTTGGTTTGCGCAACGCTGGTGCAACGTACCAGTGCTCGTATGCAAAAATGTTTGTTTGATCAAATCGGAAAAAATGTGCAAGTTTATGTGGACGATGTCGTGGTAAAAACTAAGGCAAAAGAAACCTTAATCGACGATCTCCGGCAAACATTCGATAACTTAAGAAGATTCCGGATGAAACTTAATCCGGCAAAATGCACTTTCGGTGTCCCTGCCGGCAAACTGCTTGGCTTTCTCGTATCAAGCCGGGGCATTGAGGTCAATCCGGTAAAGATCCGGGCAATCGAGAGAATGACGATACCGCGAGATCTTAAGGATGTACAAAAGTTTACCGGAAGCTTAGCATCGCTGAGCCGGTTCATAAGCAGGTTGGGAGAAAAGGCCTTGCCACTCTACGCTCTGATGAAAAAATCCGATACGTTCGTCTGGACCCCTCAGGCAGACGCGGCGTTTAAAGAGCTAAAAACGATGCTAGCCACTGCGCCAATACTGGCTTCACCGTTGGAAAGAGAGCCCATGTTGTTATACATAGCAGCAACTAACCGGGTTGTGAGTGTTGTTGTGGTAGTAGAAAGAGAAGAGGAAGGAAAAACCGTCCAGAGGCCGGTATACTACCTGAGCGAGGTGCTCTCCCTCTCAAAGCAAAACTACCCACACTTCCGGAAAATGACTTATGGCGTGTTCATGGCCGCCACGAAGCTCAAGCACTACTTTGAGGAGCACCCCATGAAGGTGGTGAGTGAGGCACCCATCTCCGATATCATGTGCAACAAAGATGCTAGCGGCAGGATTGCAAAATGGGCGATCCAGATATCACCGTATGTACCGGTGTATGAAAGAAGAGATGCCATAAAATCACAAGCTTTAGCTGATTTCTTGGTTGATTGGGCAGAAATGCAATACAAGCCGCCGGACCAAAGAATGGAATACTGGAAGATGCACTTTGATGGATCCAAACTCAAAGAGGGTCTAGGTGCCGGTGTGGTGCTCACCTCACCAAAGGGAGATCATCTCCGGTATGTTTTACAAGTACATTTCAGAGCATCAAACAATGTCGCTGAATACGAGGCTTTGATCCATGGGCTTAAGGTCGCAAAAGAAATCGGTGCGCACCGGATCATTTGCTATGGAGATTCAGATCTTGTGGTACAACAATGTTCCGGAGATTGGGACGCAAAAGATGCCAACATGGCCTCATACCGGTTTCACGTGCAAAAGATTGCCGGATTCTTCGAAGGGTGCGAGTTTCACCATGTGCCGCGTGCAGAAAATGAAGCCGCGGATGCTTTGTCCAAGCTGGGCTCGTCCAGGCAAGAAATTCCTCCCGGAATAGCCTTGGCACACTTAAGAGTACCATCGATCAAACCGAGTCCGGAGTCGGAGTCAATTTTTGTACCGGAATCACATGTTGTACCAATGGATATCGATGAAGGAAACCCGGGGACTGTTCCGGTAAGCTCGGGGACTGCTGTGCCTGTACCGGAAGAAACAATGTTGGTGGATAGCATGGACATAGACGTACCGGTGTTCCTGGTTCGGGAGGCACCATCATGGGTTAAACCTATTAAGGAATTCCTGATCAACGGCACTTTGCCGGTTGACGAAAATGAGTCCAGAAGGATCCAAAGGAGGTCCAAAGCTTACACCATCATCAATGGCGAGGTGTACAAGAGAAGTGTTACCGGTGTCCTCCAAAGGTGTGTGGAACCGGAAGAGGGAAAAGAAATGCTTGAGGAGATCCACCGAGGGGAATGTGGGCATCACGCTTCGTCAAGGGCGCTGGTGGCAAAAGTATTCCGGCATGGATTCTATTGGCCCACGGCTTTGGAAAACGCGGAGGATATGGTAAGAAAATGCAATGGGTGCCAGAGGTACGCCAAGCAAAATCATACCCCAACATCCGGTTTAAAGACCATACCGCTAACTTGGCCGTTTGCCGTTTGGTGCCTAGACATGGTTGGCCCATTCAAAACCGCAAGGGGAAACATGACCCACATCTTGGTTATGGTGGATAAATTCACCAAGTGGCTAGAGGTGAAACCCATTGCAAAATGTGATGGGCGCACAGCGGTGAAATTCTTAAAAGATGTTATTTTGCGGTATGGCTACCCACATAGCATTATCACTGACAATGGCACAAACTTTGCTCAAGGTGAGTTCAAAAGATTTTGTGAGGACAACAATATCCGGTTGGATTTGTGCTCAGTGGCACACCCACAAGGCAATGGCCAAGTTGAAAGAACAAACGCTTTGGTACTTTCCGGTATCAAACCAAGACTCATCGATGCGGTGGAAAAATCGCCGGGGTGTTGGCTCGATGAGCTACCATCAGTGTTGTGGAGTATAAGAACAACTCCAAACCGGTCTACCGGATACACTCCATTCTTTATGGTTTATGGAGCAGAAGCGGTCATACCAACCGACATTCTCCATGATTCACCAAGGGTGCAACTCTATACCGAAGAAGAGGTAAAAGAGGCCCGAGAAAACGATGTGGACTTGCTAGAAGAAGCAAGAGAATTAGCTTTGGCAAGAACAGCCATTTACCAGCAAAACCTCAGACGCTATCATAGCCGGAAGGTTAACCCGAGGGTGTTCCGGGAAGGAGACCTAGTGTTACGCCTAGTGCAGCGCACTGAAGGCCGGCACAAACTTTCCCCCCCATGGGAAGGACCCTTCATTGTGAGCAAGGCTCTCCACAATGATGCCTATTACCTGATTGATGCACGGGAATGGAAGAAAGGAAAGGCGGACAGGTCCGGAGAGGAGACCAAGCGTCCATGGAATGTAGCTCTGTTGCGTCCTTTCTACTCTTGAAGTTGTGGTGTAAGAAGTTCCTTTTTGTACCTTATTTGCTATGAATAAAAGATGTCGGAACCTCGAATGAGTCTCGGGGACTACCCCTACTAAAGTTGCATGTAACATGTTTATTTTTTCAGTTTACCGGTTGCTTATTGAACGTTTTTTCTTTCCGGTTTAGTAGTGTGCTAAACCCTACCGGAGTCTTCGACTCTGCTGCTGTCCGCAACCCGGCTTCATGGCAAGCAAGATAAACCGGTAGGGGATAAGCACATGAACTGCGAAGAGGGAGAGCGGGAAAGAACAATCCGGAAAAATTTAACTAACCCCGGTTGTACCGGTTTTTTGCAAAAATTTCGAGTTATTTCTAAGTTCAAGAAAATGCTTGCTTGGTAAAAGAACTTTGTGCTCATACGCCAAAAATGCCCAGAGAAGGTAGGCAGAGCCAAAGCAAAAGAGCCAAGTGTGCATCGAATTGGATGCGGAAACAATTTCGGAATCATTGCAGTGCAAGACAAAATCGAAACGATAAGCAAAGTGCTAAGTTAGCAAACCAACATAGCTTAATAAGTTACCGGTATGCAAGACACCGGCATAAAGTTGTACCACAACCAAGAGGATAAGTTTTATCTTACATCATAAACCCCGGCATACCGGGGTAGAATTTAACGAGTTTTGTTATGAAGCAAGCAGGAGCAGGTAAACTTGTTATCGCGGTAAATGTTTAAACAGCGGGGGCTTCAGGGGAGCAGCATTGGCCTCGGGAGCTTCGGGGGCGCATTGGCTTCGGCAGCACATCCTCGGCACCCTCATCTTCACCTTCCTCTTCTTCCTCCTCATCGCTGAGGTAGTCCTTGACGCCTGGAGGAGGGGGGATGAAGGTGCGAGCCGGCGCGTACTCAGCAAGCCGATAGGCGCGATCCTGCCGCTTCGCGGTAAGGACCGGGTCCAGGTCAGTTGGAGCATCTTGGTGCACGCCTTGAAGAGCATCCAGATCCAAGTCCGGGTACCAGGAGCACGCGGAGCGCAGCGCGGTGTCGGCTCCAGCACGAGCTGCGGAGCACTGCCACTCATGAATCCGGCGCCCTGCCTCCTTTAGCCGGTTGGCGGTGAGGGTGATGTTGGCTGGCATTGCTTCTTCAGGCCACAACACCTTGAAAAGTTGGATGGCGACGTCCGGCAGATCGGCAAGGTGCCGGTCCACTGAGCGCATATGTTGGACTCGGGCGGAAAGGGCGACCAAATAGTCGTACCCGTCCCAGTGCGCGTCCATGTTGGGGAACTCTCGCGCCACCCGATCCTCCATCACCTTTTTCACGGCATGCGTCTGAGAGTCCGGGAAGTGCTCTACAGGAAGAAGGGAAAAGCATAAGCTTAAGATACCGGAAAACAATCTACCGGAAGGAAAAGGAACACGAATACACTTCCAAGAAGAAAAAGCTTATAAGCGAAAGAAGGGACAAGGCAAGAGCTTACTGAGAGCCAGCGCATCAATCTGCATGACCAGCCGATCATATTCCTTATGATCAGTGGTCATAACCTCAATGTGGCGCTCCGCCGCTTTCCGCGCCTTCCTCTCCTCCTCCAGCTCTGCCCTCAGCACCGCGATGGAGTTCGCGGAATCATCCACAACCTCCGCCAGCCTGGCTTCGGCTGCTGCCTTGGCATCCTTCAGCTCTTGGTCATGCTGAAGCGCGGCCTGGATAGCCTGCTCCTTGAGCTCCCTGGAGGCGGTCTTCTGGGCATCCAGTGCCTCGTGGTGCTCCTTGATGAGCTGCTCCTTTTCACCTGGGTACCGGAAAGAAAAGTGTTAGAAAAGTTGCCCGGAAAAGCACAAGTTAACCGGAAAAGGAAAAGCGGTACCTTGGAGTGCGGTGATCTGGACCTTGAGGGCTTCGATGGTAGCCTCCGGGACAGCTGTTGAACAAAAAGTTCATAAGTGTTAGAAAAGAAAACGTTCCGGTAAGAAGATGCCGGAGGCAAAATAGGAAACAAACCTTGGCAGTGGCTGTGGGCCTCGGCAAGGTCCCGATGCTCCCAGAGAAGCTCCTCGAAGAGCTGCTTCCGAGCATCCGCCGTGCTCTGTTCAAAGGAAAATAATTGTAAGAAAGAAGCCGGTTTTCTCCATGCTTTTACCTAAGTTTTGCGCTAAGAGCTGCGCTCTCAACCCGAAACTCGGGGACTGGCTATGCTGGTTTTTCAAGTTTTTACTTAAGTTTCGCGCTAGGAGCTGCACTCTCAACACGAAACTCGGGGACTGGCTATGCCGGTTTTTCAAGTTTTTGCTTAAGTTTCGCGCTAAGAGCTATGCTCTCAACACGAAACTCGGGGACTGGGAAGATAGACAAGATCCGGAAAGAAAGAAACCGGCATCAACAGAAAAGTTGCAAAAAGATTGATGGAACTTACCACCACGTTGCTGGTAGCGTCATACCACGCGCTGTCGAACTCCTTCACTGCGCGCTTCAGCCGCATGAAGTGTTCCTCGATGGACCGGGGCCCAGCAGGGTCTGGCGCCGGAAGCCGGTCCTTCCCCAGGCCGCGGGTGGATGCGGATATATCCGCATCGTTCCATTTTTGGGCGTAGGGGAGGAGGTGCCCCAGGTCCCGGCCCTCGCGCTTCAGCTCAACGATCCGGCCCAGGAGGCCGGAAGGTTTTTCTTGGACCGCAGCAGCGGCGGGGCTGACGTGCAGCACTAGAGGCTGCGGGCCGCCGGCTGAGGCGCTGCCCTCCATGGCCTTTCCCCGAGAACCCCCGGCTTGAGGAACTTTGTGATCTTGGGGGTCTCGGGCGGCGGCTTCGGCTTGGCCGCGGAAGGTCCTTGGCTTGGTGGCGGTGTTGGAGTGGCCCCGGTAGGCTCAAGAATAGGAGCTTCCGGGGGCGGTGTAGAGGAGGCCGGCGCGGAAGTATCCGGCGCGGCCTTGGTGGGGGAAGAGCTGGAGTGCTTCTTCTTCTTCTTTCTCGGGGCGAGAGGAACCAGAGGTTCCGCCCGCCCGGCAGCTTCGTCGTCGGCGCCGGTGTTGCTGGCGCCGGTATCCAGGTTCTCGGGAGGGGAGGTGAGATCCTCCTCCGCGCGGTGATCAGGAGGTGTAGGGGCCGCGCGCCCCGCACTTGTGGTGCCTCCCAGAGGGGAGGCAGAGAGGTCGCCGGTACCGGATGGTACCGGGCTTGTTTGAGGAGGAGGAGTTGGAGCCCTTGCGGTTCCCTCGGAGGTCACCGGCTTCGGGCCGCTGGCGCTCTTGGACAGCGAGAGAGCAGGGCTGAGCAAAAAGGAGAGGAAAGATCAAAAACAGCAAAGAGAAAGGAAAAGTTTGGAACAACGAAGCAAATAGAGAAATAAAGAACTTACCCGGAAGAGACCGGCATGCGCTTGTGCTTGTAGCGCTTCGTGCCTACTTGCCTTCCCCCAAGGACTTCCGTCCGGGAGCGTTTGGCGGGAGGAGCTTGGCTAGAGCCGGCGTCAGCAGCAGGCGCCTTGTTCTTTTTGCTCTGGGGCATGAGCTTATCCAGGAACTCATGCCCGACCTCGGCCTGCAGGGGAGGCACGTGCTCGTGGACCTGTGGTTCGGGGCCAGCTGAGGGAGCGTCTACAGAAGGAAATAGGCAACAAAATATGAGAGACCGGAAGAGGAAACTACCTCAAGCATGGTGAGTGGGGATGCGACCCATCTTGAGATCGTACCAAGGGACGAAGGGATCTGGATCAACCTTGTCCAAAGGGCGCTTCCGGCAAGGGCCTCGCCGATCTGACTCGATGCGAGGGAAGCGGTCCTTGGCCTAAAAGCAAAAAGAAAAACAGTTAGCCACAGCATAAAAGTTACCGGTAGAGCAACCCGGGGGGCGCAATCTCTTACTTCCTTGGTTGGAGGGTTGAGGGAGCTGAGAGGAAGAAAGCCCCACTCCCAGTCATCCGGCATGGCCGTTTGGCATATTTGACTAGCCTTGAGGACCACATCCGCCTTGCTCAAGGGTAGGCCGGTGATCTTGGTGGGATCGCCAGGGCCGTACATCTCGCTTATCTTGTGAGCGCGGCGCTTAAGGGGAAGCACCCGGCGGCAGATGAAGGTGCGGATGATATCATCGGAGCAGATGTTGGTCTCCTTCATCAGCTTCAACATGAAGCGTACCACCCGGTTCGTCTCTATGTGATCCGTACCGGGGTTGTAGTTCCAGTTGACCTTGGTGGGCGGCGCCGGATTGAAGGGCGGCAGATTGATGAGGTCAGCGGCGCTCTCGTTCTTCACGTAGAAGAACGTCGTCTGCCACAACCGGCAAGACTCGAGGCCGTTGAACTTAAAAAGGGGCTCCCTTGGCGGGAGCCGATGATACAAGACCCGCATTGTACGGGGGGTTTGGGCTTGGGAATATCCTTGCCCTGGACCGAGTTGATCCGGAGAGAGAAGAAGCGGGCAAAGGTCTCGCGAGCGGGACGGATGCCGATGTAGCCTTCCATGAAGGCCACAAAACAAGAAAGATAAAAAACGGCGTTGCCGGGAAGGTGGTGAGGCTGGAGTCGATAGAAGTCAAGAAATTGGCGGAAGAAGTCGGAGGCAGGAAGGCCGAAGCCACGCTCAAAGTGAGCAAGAAAGACAACGACCTCACCGGGTTCGAGCACCGGTTCGATCTCGTCGCCAGGAAGCCGGCAGGAGACCCCCTCCGGTATCCTCCTAGACCGGTAGAGCCAGTCGATCTCGTGTTGTGTCACGTCGGAACCTCTCCAGGCTCCGCGTGTGATACCGGAAAGATCCTTTCCGGGGGCCCGGCTGGAGGTGCCGACCTCTTGGTCTTTGCCGGATTCAGTTTCCATCCGGGCGAGATCTTCGGTCAGCCCGTCGGAAGTCCTACTTCCTTGACTACTAGAAGAGGAGGCGAGAAGAGATTCTTCGCTAGACATGTGGATCTGGAGGACGCCGGTATCTACCGTAAAACAGTTTTCCCCAAAAAGACCCTCGCGCGAAGATCTACGAGTAAGAGAAAAAGCAAAATAAAAGAGGAAATAAATACTCTACCGGCCCAAGATCCGGAAAGCTAAGAGAAAAGAGGTAACAAGCATGTTGGGACTAACCTGAGGCTGCGGAGGCGCTTAGGGAAAGGTCCACCGAGGAAATGGTGAGCTCCTGGCCGTCGACGAAGGCCGGCGACGGAGAAGGACGAGGTCCGCCGAAGGAAGCTCGAATCAGCAGCGAGGAAGGAACGCTGCAGGAACTCCGCGCGACGAAGAGCTTCGGCGCAGCGAGAGAAGCGTCGCAACGTCGACAGGAGCAGCGCTCTTGCGGCGACCAGCGGCGACGAGGAAGCAAGGGGGCGAAGGGCTCGAAGTGCTCTGGAAATGGGGGCAAATGCGAAGAAGAAGACGAAGTGGAACCGCTCCGCCCTTATATAGAGAGAGGACGAAGTGGGCCGAAAACCGTCGGGCCGCGGCGGTTCGCCTCGTGGGCCGCCACGTGGCACGCAGATACACGTGCGGAAAATAACATGCCACAGGGAGGCCACACGGATCCAAAACGGCCGCGAGGATCCGGTGTGGCGCCATAAATGCGGGCGCAGAAGCCGAAGGGAAGTGACCTCTGACACTGGCGCGTCAGACACAGTGCGCATGTCACTGACAGGCACTGTACCCGAGAAATTCTCGACTTCGCCGAGGAGAGAGTTAATGTCTAAGATGCCGGGGAATAAGATACCGGAGGCACTTTGAAAAGAGGGAAAGAAGTAAGTCCGGCAAAGATGCCGGAGATCTAAGTTCATCGCCGGAAAGATTAAACCGGTACCTTAAGGTATAAGAACCTGGCATGGTCCGTCGGATAGGATCCACCGGACTATACCAGCTTCGGGGACTAATGTTGGGGGGATGACCCCCGGTATGCCAAAGGCATGCCAAAACCGGATGGTTTAGGCCATCAAGATACCGGTTTAATGTTTATACCGGAGCACGAAGTTAAGGATTTGGCTAAGTGAAGCTAAGCCGGTATCCCCGTAGGGGTATACCGGAACCGGATAGAAAAGACACCGGGCTACCGGTAAGAAGTGCAATGTAGCACGTCGGCGGGGACTGGTCAAAGATTCTCTCCCGAGCTAGAGGACAAAGATGAGCTAAGCAAAGTAGCTTTAAACGAAGGCCCGACGATAAAGAAGAGGATGACGATGAAAGAAGCCGGAGGACGTCGGCCTCCCCGATTAAAGAAGACCCCGGTGTCATCTATGATTAAAGTAACTTTGTAAAGTAGTTTGTCTAGTCAAAGATGCCATTAGGGTTTCTTCCCCCGTAAGCCACCCTCTCCCCTATATAAGGAGAGGGGTAGCCCTCTCCACGGGGACGTAGATGCATGTACGCATGAAGTGAGCCCTTGTACTGAGAAACCTGTAACTTGTGGAGATTAATAAAGAAGATGATCTAGAGCGAGTTCTTCCTTATGTCTTTCTTCTTCTACCTCTAGCCTTGGCTAAGTTCTTGAGGAAAGCATCCGGAAGTTCATCCCATCTAATCGCAAACCCTCCCCCGAATCCTCTAGCGTCCATTCGGCCCCAACTTAAGCCATCCTATGGCATCTGTCCGTTCCCCACGATGACAGAACTGCTCGATGCGGTTAAATAAAGGGGATATAGTGGAGATGATTCAATGCTGTGGCGGTTTCCGAGGATGTGGTGTCAAATCTGTCAAGTCGTGTAGTACAGAGAAGTTGAGAAGGCAAGGCATCATGATGAAAGATACTGCAGCGGTTCTGCTCTGCAACGCGTAACCCGATGAAGGGAAAAGAGAGTGGTTTTGGAATTATTATTGCCAAAACCAGGGGGGCATGTGTTATCACCAGAATTTAGCCAGAGCAGGAGATGGGCTGTGATTGAGATGGGCTTAGAGGATATGCACGTAAAATATTTCTGAATCGGCCTTGTACGAGAGTTTGGGCTAGATTGCCCTTGTATTTGTACATTATGGTAGATTTTGTTAGAATTAAGAGATAGAGTTTAGCTCGTACACGGTTAGGTTTATTCCCAAATTAGGAAGTCCACGGACTATAAATATGTACCTAGGGTTATTGAGAAAGGAGGACGATCACGTTCACAACAAACCAATCTAGGCGCATCGCCACCCCTTATTTCGAGGGTTTCTTCCGGGTAAGCAACATGCTGCCTAGATCGCATCTTGCGATCTAGGCGATATCGGCTTATTCGTTGTTGGTGTTGCTCGTACTGAAGCCTTTTTGATGGCGAGCAACACCCTTATCGTGGATGTTTTGGGGCCGACATCGATACTTTCATGATATGCTTGCTTAGCTACGCTGCCCCTCAATATCTAGCTGCCTTTGCACCTATCTTGGGTGTAAGGGCAGCATCTTGCTTGTTCTTTATCTAGTAGATCTGATATGTTATAGTTGTTCCTTGTTCTCCAAGGATTAGTTTGATATCCGCATGGTTAGGCCTTGCAAACGGGTTGAACGATCCAGTAGTGCGTAAGGTATGGTTTACTAATCCTAGAGGGATTGTTCCGGGAATCGACTTCGTGTTGGTTTTTAGGCCTCTTTTAGGACTAGTTTTCCATCATCTTTCGTATCTGCTAGGCTCAACTACGCGTAGGATGTTCCGGTTATGCGGTGAGAACCCTAAACTGTCGTAGATTGATTTAACTTTGTATTGATAAAGCAGGATCCCCATGTCATCGTAAATCCAACGTGAACCATGGGGCAATCGGCTCTTTGAGCCGATTCACAGGGTAACCTGAGAGCCGATCGGGCTCGTATTTAATGTTTACGTGTCTGCCATGCAGGAAACTAATCGAAGCAATCCATCACCTTCCTGACCAGGTATAGGTCAGGTGGCACGCCCTTGCATTAGCCAGGACGTGTGCCGGAGCATTGCGGGCCGTCGCCCGAGGGACCAGGGCCCACCAACAGTCCTGGGAGCCTACCGGCTCTCCGTGTTGTCCATCGCTGCTCGCCGGTGGGTTTTGGTCGGCAACACATATAATGTGTATAAAACATGTGAGTATCATCATAAAAGTAGCATGGAACATAAGAAATTATAGATACGTTTGGGACGTATCATGCATCCATGCCTCTCAAATTCTGGGATGAACCCTTCCTTACAGCCACCTTCCTCATTAACTTGCTTCCTAGTAAAGTCATCAATGGTGATACTCAACTATGAGTCTCTTCGAGTTTTTGGTTATGCTTGTTGGCTCAATCTTCGCCCTTACAACAAAAGAAAACTGTCCTATCGCTCTACTAGATGTGTGTTTATTGGCTATAGTCCTAGGCATAAAGGAGTCAAGTGTCTTGACACGTCTACTGGTCGTGTCTATATTTCCCGCGATGTTGTCTTTGATGAAAAAGTATTTCCCTTTGCACCCCTTAATCCTAATGCTGGAAAACGCCTCAAAGACGAAATTCTCCTTTTGCCTTTTGACTCACCTTCCATCACATCCAATAGTGGGGTTGCAAATGTTTATGATTACATGCCTTTGCCTTATGTACCAAGTGTTACTAATCCACTTCAAGATGCCCCAGAAAATGTTGTTCCTGCAGATGCTACTACTCCTATGCACACACCGGGTGAAAATTCTGGTTCAAATGATGCTCAAATATCTGAGAAC
Source organism: Lolium rigidum (assembly GCF_022539505.1). Classification (NCBI taxonomy): domain Eukaryota; kingdom Viridiplantae; phylum Streptophyta; class Magnoliopsida; order Poales; family Poaceae; genus Lolium; species Lolium rigidum. Next base: position 71,042 of record NW_025900439.1, on the reverse strand, counting down.
AGCCAGTTTTCGGATTCAGAAGAAGACAAAATGGACACTGACAACGAGGAGGATTCTGCTGCAAATCCCGGAGCTGCTTCGCCTGCCACCTCGGATCATGTGCACCCGGATCCCTGTGTTGATTCGGCCTCGACTGCCTCACCGATACATGCGCAGGCGACACCTCTGTCCCGCCCTCGGTCGCTAGAGCAGACAGCTCCGCCGTCGCCATGTGCTGCCACCCCTGTGGCCTATGCTCGCCGGTCCCTGCCACACGTGCAGCTGACGCCTCCTGATTCGCCCACGTCGCCTGGAGATGCTCAGCTGTCGGTCGACAGCAATAATGCATCTGCAGACTCTCCTGACGCCAGCAGCTCCTCCGGATCTTCTACGGCTTCACCTGCCTCTCCGCCTCATGTGCCTCTGGTTCCTCCGCCACCTCCTCCGTCGGTGCTTACACCTCGTACACGGTTACAAAAAGGTATCAAAAATTCAAAAGTTTATACTGATGGAACTATCCGCTATGGTATGCTCACATCTACAGGTGAACCCCGCACACTTCCTGAGGCCCTGAAAAATGATCATTGGTGTCAAACTATGCAAGATGAATATAATGCTCTCGTGGAAAATAAAACATGGCATCTTGTTCCTCCCAATTCTACCAAAAATCTCATTGATTGCAAATGGGTGTACCGTATCAAGAAACATGCTTATGGTACAATTGATAGATACAAAGCTCGTCTGGTTGCGAAAGGATTTAAACAGCGCTATGGTATTGACTATGAAGACACCTTCAGTCCAATGGTTAAAGCAGCTACCATTCAACTTGTCTTGGCAGTTGATGTCTCTTGTGGCTGGAGTCTACGACAGCTAGATGTTAAGAACGCGTTTCTTCATGGCATTCTGGAAGAGGAGGTATACCTGAAACAGCCACCTGGTTTTGAAAATACTCATACACCTCATCACATATGCAAGCTAGACAAAGCACTCTATGGTCTCAAACAGGCTCCCCGTGCATGGTACTCTCGCCTTAGTACAAAACTTGTTGCTCTTGGTTTTACTCCATCCAAAGCTGATACTTCCCTGTTTCTCTACAACAAGTCTGGCACTATAATTTTTGTGCTCATTTATGTTGATGATATCATAGTAACAAGCTCATGTACCAAGGTTATTGGTGCACTTCTTCGTGATCTTGCTGATGATTTTGCTCTCAAAGATCTTGGACCCCTGCACTATTTCCTTGGTATTGAAGTCAAATCTACATCGAGTGGCTTGCTCCTCACTCAAGAAAAGTATGCGGAAGATCTATTAGTCAAAGTTGGTATGCATAACTGCAATTCCTCTCCTACACCATTATCCTCCACAGAAAAGCTCTCCTTGGACCATGGAACTCCTCTTGGAGCAGATGATATCTCTCAGTATCGAAGCATTGTTGGTGCTCTCCAATACCTCACATTAACTCGGCCTGACATTTCTTTCTCAGTTAATAAAATTTGCCAATATCTGCATGCTCCTACTACATCGTATTGGACAGCTCCTAAGCGCATACTGCGTTATGTTCAAGGAACTTTGAAAACTAGTCTCACTTTTGTCAAGTCTGCCTCCAACTTACTTAGTGTCTTCTCTGATGCTGATTGGTCCGGATGTTTGAATGACCGCAGGTCTACTGGAGGTTTTGCCATTTTCTTTGGCCCAAATCTGATTTCCTGAAGCGCCAGGAAGCAAGACATTGTGTCTAGGTCCAGTACAGAGGCTGAATATAAAGCTATTGCAGATCCCACGATGGAACTCATCTGGGTTCAAGCTCTCCTTAAAGAACTTGGTGTTATTCTTCTCCAAAGACCTTGTCTATGGTGTGACAATTTGGTTGCCACTTATCTCTCAGCTAATCATATTTTTCATGCCAGAACAAAGCACATTGAGATAGATTATCACTTTGTTCGAGAAAGAGTAGCTCGCAAATTGCTGGACATCAGTTTTATCTCCAACAAAGATCAAGTTGTTGATGGATTTACCAAGGCTTTACCTGTGAAAAATCTTCAGGACTTCAGGCGTAATCTCAACCTTTCAGCAGGTTGTGATTAAGGGGGGCTGTTAGACATCTATGTATTTTCCCTTGTATGTATTGAGTATGGAGTAGTACTCCACCTCTCTATGTACCCCTCATGTACTCGCCACCGATGGGGCTTTTCCATCGTATATATAACATGTACCTGATGCCCCCAACGGGGCTATCGTTTCCCCTAGATCGATCACAACTCTAACCACCACCAAATACAACATTTGGACTAAGAAAGAGATTGTAACATCCCAACTTTTGTAACCTTGTTTAAGCAGAGTTTAGTAGTGTGAAAATCAAGGCCAACAAAACCCTTTTGTGTTAACCTCTTGACATAGTGTTTCTTTCCTGTTTGTCTGTTGGAGTTAGATCCATCAGGAGTGAAACATGAAGATTAACCATCACGAGTTAGATCCATGCAAAAAATAGAAGTATGAAGTCTCCCCAATATCAAGTCCAACTCGATGTTGAAGATTGAAGGTATCATCAGAAAAGCATCGCATCAACGACATGGAGTGAAAAGTTATCTAACTTAGACCCCTACGCTATAAAAATTCTGATAACTAGGAAATCGTAACTAGATTTTACATAGGACCTTTTTATGCCAACTTGGGCGGGAAGTTTTCACTAGATTCGGCGAGGAACTCATGAGAAGACCAAGTCAAGGTACTCGGGGGAAGCAAGGCCCCTTAGTCAACGTAATATTCTTGGAAAGCCCGACTCTTTAAGATCTCAACTACGAGTTGTGAACCCTCTAACCCCGTGATATTCTTCTAAAAATGCTAGATAGCTCTAACATATTAACCCCTGAGTGACTCGATGGAAACTCAACAAGACCCCTTCGGCAATATCAACTCTCGATTCATCAGCTTCAGCAAAAGGTGGATATTCATCGCCTCATCGAAGAAGTCATCAACACAACTAAATATTGTAAGAGCAGCCATGCTGAGGGAGCAACTAAATCTAGAGATTTATTTAACTCTAATTGCCTCACAACCTCGTTGGTTCAACTCTTACGAATCTCGGGGACAAGATTCTTTTAAAGGGGGAAGGTCTGTAACATCCCAACTTTTGTAACGCTGTTTAAGCATAGTTTGGTAGTGTGAAAATCAGGGCCAACAAAACCTTTTTGTGTTAACTTCTTGACATAGTGTTTCTTGCCCGTTTGTCTGTTGGATTTGATTGTTGAACACAATTGTGAATCAACACAATCCCCTCTTTCATAGTGATCATGTCATTCAAAATACTTATATCTATTTGACAAAAACATTATGATGGCAATCCCTCTTATTTCAAGTGATTTTACTTCTCAAAAGCAACGATCCAAGTTTTGACTTAATGGTTTTTCAAACTAAGTATTTATAAAACCTATAGGGATCTATAAGTCGGTATGATCCCACTAATTTTCCAACAATTATTTTATAAATGTTTTACAAATGGGTTTCAAACACCTTCGAAAGCTAAAAAATAAGGAGAGTTTCCTGTCTCCAGTACTTTCTGGAAAATGTTGTGAAAATGTGGTCCTTTATTTAAAACCCTTCCTAAACCCCACCATGACATGATCATCTCTGAGCGCTTGTTCAACAATTGCATCTTGATTTGTTTGATAGTTGTGTGTATTGACATTGCTTGACTATGTGTGATGAGATGAGTGTGTGTGATTCCATTTGACTTTGATTGACTTGCCTCTGTGTAGCAATGATCGACTTTTCAATGCTATTTAACAAAAACCAAATCTGATATACTTGTATGTGTGATCAACTCAATCTCTAAATCCATCTTGAAATCCATCTATCCAGTCGTACATTTGTCGATCTCAAGATCATGATGTAGATCATTATGGTACAGCATGCCGGCAGCACCTCCGTACTCGGACACATATACGGTGTCGATGAAACGTCCTCTCCCCATTCCAGCGGGAAGCAGAACTGGTAGATCCTCCGAGAAAGCGCAGCAGCACGACGGCGTGGTGGTGATGGTGGAGGAGAATTCTGCGCAGGGCTTCGCCAAGCCGACGTTGGAAGAGAGGAGAGAGATGTAGCAACTTGTGTTAGGAGGGGATGGATGTGGCCGCGCTTCCCCCTCACCTCTATTTATAGAGGGGGGGTGCGGCTAGGGCTGCCCCCTTGGCCCCACCTCCTAGGGCCAACGCATGGGGGGAGACTTGCCTCCCAACTCCCCCTACAATCAAGGCATTCTCCCTTATCTTTGTGGCGTGATCCTTATCCACTTGGGAGCTGGCCGGCTGGGCCTTGAGGGCTTGGTGCGCCTAGCCCAAAAGGCTAGGATGCACAACCTCGGCACATGTGGACCCTCCTAAGACATTGGTGCCCACTGCTGGCTCCTCCGAAACCTTCTAGAAACCCTCCGGTCAAATACCGAAACGTTCCCAAACTTTCCCGAAACACGGAAAGTAACTTCCCATATATAAATAATATTCTCCGGACTATTCCGAACCTTCTCGTGATGTCTTGGATCCAATACGAGACTCCGAACAACATTCGGTATCCAACTCATATCCTCGTATCTACCCTAGGCGACATCGAACCTTAACTGTGCCACCCTACGGTTCGTAAATGATGCAGCCATGATATAGCGGGACATGGAGATCTGTAATGGATCCTACATATTCAACGATGACCTCATGGTCGAAAGAACCATACACATTGTGACTGATTCCTTTGTCTAGCGATACTTTACTTATCCGAGATTCGATCGTTGGTATCGTCCATACCTAGTTCAATCTCGTTAAAGATACGTACTCTTTACTCATTTCATGGTATGACATCCCTTGTGATCTAGTTACATGCTTGCAAGCTAATTGGTATCTCACCGAGAGGGCCTAGAGTATATCTCTCCGTCATTTGGATGGACAAATCTCATTTTTGATTCATGAGCATCAACTATCACATTCGAAATACCCAATGCCACTTTTATAATCACCATGTTATGGTGTGACATTTGATGTCATCAAAGTATTCCTCCAGTGTTAGTGATTACCACAATCTCATGGTCTAAGGATTAAGTTAATTACTATGCATTTGAAGGCTAAAGAAAACCGAAGTTAATGACCTAATCTTATTCTATGCTTACTTTGGGTGTGTCCACCATATCATTCTCCTAATGACATGACCTTGTTATGAACAACATCCAATGTTAATGACCATGAATCCCTTGATCACCGGTTAATCAACAAGCTAGTTAAACGAGAGGATTACTAGGGACTCCGGTTTGTTTACACAACACACATGTATTAATATTCCTGGTTAATATAATTATAGCATGATATATAAACAATTATCATAAATACAAAGATATAATAATAACCACTTTATTATTGCCACTTGGGCATATCTTCAACATGGGGCGTATTAACTAGGGTTGAAAATGAAAGGGAAACTTTCCACCCGTTTCCGAAGAAAAAGGAAATGGAGGGCCAAATACGAAAAAGTAAGCGACATTTGGAGGAAAAGAAACGGAAATGGAAAAATCATAAAAGGAAACAGAAAAGAAAATGAGGGAGCCCTTTCCGACGGAAAGGGAAACGGCAGAGGAAATTCCGGAAAAATAAATACGGAAAGTTTTCGGAAATATAACCTAGAGAGGCTCATGCATTTAGTAGGCCTACATTTACACATGAAACTGGGCTTAGCCACGTATCAAGTCCACTAATTACTCTATCCGTAATCACTTTGTATAATTGTGTGTGCATGCAGCTGTTAAACTATGTGTATTAATTTATGTTGAATTGCGGCTTGTCGAAGTTAAGTGATTATCTTGTCTTATTGTCTTTTTATTTAGGGATTTCTATTTTCGTGCCCTCGGGTCCTTAGTTGAGCTCAGTTTTCCCCAGCTCCTTAGTTTTTTCCTTAGTTTTACCCAAGTCTTTGTCTGAAACCATCACACGTGATGTAACGGCCGGTTGCCCGACGGTTGACCGTTATCTTCTGACTAGTGGGGTCACGTAGAGCCCGCAAAGACACGTCAGACCATCCATCTTTGTTTGACCGTAAGCATCGGTGTATCCCTGACCAAAACGCGCACGAGTGGGGCTTCGGTATATCGAATGACAAGTGGGCCATGGCGTTGATACAATGGGCAATACACGGGTAGGAATAGATTTTTAAACGGAGCTCTACGGTGATGGCACGGAGGAGGTGGCTGCGGGGTGCCGAGATGAGATCGACGTCCACAAAGAACTGCATGAGGCGAGACCAGACGCATTAGATAGATATGAACTAGACGCGTTTAACCATGCAAAGAAGAGAAGAAATGGTCGACGACATCGACGACTACCTCAAAACTTTGATTGACCGTGTCCGACACGAACGCGAGCAATGTAGAGAAAACTAGTGTCTCTCCTTTACGGCGTGTATAGATGGGTGCTAGAAGAGTGTGGTGGCGAAGGGAAAGACCTCGCGGTGGTCCGTGGCGTCCGGCATAGCGGGCGGCGTGGCCGTGCCCACAGCGGCGTGCATGCATGTTCGGCATTGGCATCGGCATGTACGTTCGGCATTGGCCTCGGCGGTATCTCCGGTGTGTCGGTGATCGAATGAGGGGACGGGATTGACGGTGCATCCCGACGGTGACCTAGCAGTGGCGGCAAGCATAGTCGTTCTGACCATGCCGATATCGGCATCGGCATCGTTTGGAGGCTGTGGTGCTCGAATCAAGGTGGGATTTGTTTCTTGTACACCAAAAGTGATTTGAAACAAGTTTCGTGTTGAAGGTTAGGTAACGAAAGTTTGTAACTAGGGACCCTTGTAACTAAGCCCAAAATTATACTAGCGCCATGGTGAGGTTCTTTTTGATAGAGCTATACGGTTGGGCAAACTTTTTTGACACTTTTTAGATAGGGTTCCTTGTTGTTACACGTATGGCATCATGTATGGCAAATTTGGGGTCATTTGGAGATGTTTGAAAAAATCACTTTGCTTAAACGCATGCCGTTTCGTCTCACTTAAACCAGCTTTTCTAACAAGGTGATTTTTTCTACATTCTCTAAATGACCTCAAATTTCATACAGCTGATCTTCTATACATAGATAGATAGATTGTTTCGTTTTTATATTTTTCGAACTTTTTATTTCCCTTTATAATCCCCAATTGATTTTAAGATTTTGTAACAAGTTATGACATAATGTATGGCATCATTTTCGCCCTAAATTTCAAATTTTGTGAAACTTTCCCTTTTAGATATTCCTTGTTGTTATAGATATGGCATCATGTATGCCAAATTTGGTTAGGTCTCACTGAAACCAGCTTTTGTAACAAGTTAGGTTTTTTCGACCTTCTGAAAAGGGATTTTTTTGCGTGAAACATAATGGATACAACAAATCGGTGATGGTTTATCATTTTTTCGTGAAAATTAATGGCTATAACAAATCGGTGATGGTTTATCATTTTTTGCGTGAAAATTAATGGCTACAACAAATCGGTGCTGGTTTATCATTTTTTGCGTGAAAATTAATGGCTACAACAAATCGGTGATGGTTTATCATTTTTTGCGTAAAAATTAATGGCTACAACAAATCGGTGATGGTTTATCATTTTTTGCGTGAAAATTAATGGCTACAACAAATCGGTGATGGTTTATCACTTTTTGCGTGAAAATTAATGGCTACAACAAATCGGTGATGGTTTATTTTTTTTTCGTGAAAATTAATGGCTACAACAAATCTGTGATGGTTTATCATTTTTTGCGTGAAAAGTAATGCCTAAAAGAGTTTATAATTTTTAGCGCGTGAAAATGAATACAGAAAACCGCCCTTTAGCATACTTAGAGAGTGGAAGGTAACCGCCGACCAGAGAGAGAGGGGTTATCCTGCCCGTTAGATCATACGATCAACGGTCGGCGGGCACGATCCGCGTGACATGGGCTAGACCAATCAGAGCAATGTTGCACGTCTGCGAGAATTTGTGGAGGGAGAGGGCAAAACTTAGTAGTATCAAGAAACCAAGGGCACCTGTGTAATAAACAGACTAAGGGATTCAAATATGAGATTTAAAAAATGGAAAATGCGTGTTTTGTACAATGAAACCCATCTTGGCCTACCTCAAACTATTTGCAATACAAATATACATGAGTGTGAGAATTGTGGCCTCATTTAGACAAAGTATGTTTTGGGGAAAGCTGTTTTGGGAAGGGCTTATTGTGGAAAACCATGCACCTTCATAGCTACTAGGTGATTTGAGAAGGCCTTTGAGAAGTGGAAATTTGTGGTAAAACTTGATTTATCTATGACTTATCTATGTTTTGAGAAGCTGGCAATTTGTGGTAAAGACTCCATGAGTATGTGCCACTATTTTTCGGAATTTTTTGAACATTAAATGACTCATTTAACTAGTTAATCCTATTTGTTGGTAATGCGTTGACCAGACCACTTGAGGGTAAAGCGAGCATATTGCACTAGCCGGTATTAGCACTCAAGGGGAAAGCTGAGCACACAAAAAATGCTAGTATATGACTCGAGGTTATATCTGAGTATATCTAAATTTCCGGGGTTAGACTCGAGGACGCGTGTTGCGGTGCAGAAATGGAAGACGTGCAATTGTTGACGCGTAGACGCGGGTCGCGGTGCGAAGTCGAAGACGTGCAATCGTGGACGCGTGTCGCATTACGAAGTCCAAGACGTGCGGACGTGCGGCGGTGGACGCGTAGGGCCGCGGGTCGCATTAACCACCCCTCGCCTTTATAGACGCCTCCTCCCACTATCTCTGTCACTCTCACTCGCCCACGCAACGACGCATCTCTCACGTCCCATCATCTTCTCCAAAGCTCCCAAGCAAAAAAACCCTCTCCCTCTCCCTCTCCTCTGCCGGCAAGATGGACAAGGAGAATGCCAATCCCATCGTCGACGGCGCCGTCGGCTCCAAGGGCGACGCCTCCCTCTTCGACGCCGTCCCCTCAACGTACGTCGCCGCCGCCGCCGGTGCATCGGAGGCTGCTGCCGCCGGTGGCGGTCAGATCCCGCCGGGATTTGACCCCTATGAGCCGGTGCCGTACGTCCGGCCCCCGAACCCCTACGACACCTTCCTGGAGGACCCATGGAACGAGGTAACTACGGTTTGCTTCCTTTTTGTTTCCCCATTCCTTTTTGAACCCTATTTTCTGTTGGTGTAGATGGATCTGTAGATGGATGAGTATTGGGATAATATTTGCGCCGATTTTATTCCATTTTGTTTTGATCACTTCTTGATTTCCTTTAAGATTTGGGGTTCGGCCGTTCGGTTAATTTATGCAAGTAATAATTGGATCTCAATCGGTTAATTTATGCAAGTAATCGGTTATTTTATGCACTAATCAAAAGATATCAACCGTTTAATTTTGCAAATAATGCGGAATGTGTTCAAGTTCAGATCTGGAATCTGTTTCTTTGCCTATGATGAATCGTTGGGCACAAATTTTGACAGGGAGGGTTCAGCGAACCATTGCTATGTACAAATCTGTTGTGCATGAGCTTTGGTTCGCTTACACCTTCCCTATAGATATATAATCATGCCCACTCTAACCGTGGCTGACTCTGTTTTTCCTAACTTTGTTATCATGCACGTTCGTCATCATTGCAACTCATTCACTCATAGTTTCTGTTTGATATGGATCAGATGTACGCGGCGACGTCGGCGGCGGCGACGAGGAGGAGGACGTCAAGAGTCGCCGGGTGCTGCGGAGGCTGCGGGTCGGCCGATACATCTCCTACTTCGCCAAGGGTGTCTACGAGTGCCCCTTACGCACCGGGAGACTCGGCGCCACGGACTTCAATTGCCTCGTCACGCATGCCGAGAACATCGGCAACACCTTCCCCAAGGTCGGCACGACGGTGAACGTCTACTCCTTCCGCGCCAAGCGCGGGCGCTCGGCATGCACCTCCGCGGCATGCGGCGGGTGGAGATCTCCGCCGGGCGCATGCCTCCGCTCAAGCCCAAGGCTCCCAAGGGGAGCTGCGGCAACAAGTGGAGGGAGAGCCGGATGGGGTAGGCGGAGTCCTCGGACGTGTCTTGCTGCTGCCTCCCATTTTGTTGTTGGGATCCCTTTGTTGTTAGCTAGGGATCCCTTGTTGTTATGTTGTTAATATGATGGTGCTGTCAAGAACCTCGAACCTGTTACTATGTTGGATGTTGTGTATGCAGCTTATTATCTAGGGATGGATCCCTATTATTTATCCCTATTCTACTATATTTTGTTGGTCTTTGTTTTCTCTATTTACTGTGACTGTGAATTTATCGTACATTACCCTGGAGATTTGCTTTTAGATTTAACTACATACATATGGACCAGAGGGAGTACTAGATTTGCTGCCATATTGGGCAAACAACGAGGGCCAAAATGCACAAATAATTGAAGAAATACAAAAATGCAAGCTTCTCTAGATTTGATACTATTTTGGTGAAAAGGACAGAGAGAAAGAGGGGAAAAAGGTGCTCTTAATAATGCCAATTTGGGGCCGAGAGAGACAGAACCCAGCTCCTGCTCACGTGCAACCAAACGCGGTCTCGTCCTGTCCCACGCGGTCCCTTTCTACCAGCCCCACGCGACGCGACCCCACACGATGCGGCCCCACACGTGACAGAACGGTCAACTAAATGGGAATCCTGCCGTCTGAGCTGCTTCTGCGGGTTTCAAACAAGGGCTTGGGGGAAACTGAGGAAAAACTAAGGAGCTGGGGAAAACTGAGTACAACTAAGGAGCCAGGGGCAGGAAAATAGAAATCCCTTTTATTTATGTGTGTCTTTCGGTCTACTAATCAAGGTATTATGCCGTATTGTGTTGTGGCAAATATCCGTTTTCGTAACGTATCCGCTACGTATCCATTCTGTATTCATATCCGATGATTTCCGTTTTCATATTCATTTCCGGGGTTTCCGATTCCATTTTCGATTCCGACAAGATAGAGGGAAACAAAAACGATAAAGCATGTTTCCATCCGTTTCGTTTTATTTTCAACCCTAGTATTAACCCATGTTGTTGGGCGATAAATAGGTTTTTCCGTCGTTTCCCAATCTCCCCACCTTTTAAGGGTTTATAACTCCTTTTATTACTCAATCATCATAGGTACAATAGCAATGTCTGGGGGATTAAGGAGCCACATGTGGTGACCATGATCAAGAGAAATATGACTACTAGCTCAATTATGAGCATGCATATTATACTTTCCTCCTTCATGGTTGAATCTAATCAAGCAAAGGCTAAAGCTATGACGGTGAATCTCACGAAGGAGAGAGTAGTAGCTTCCTTTGTCCACTTCCTTCATGGCATTAGCAACTTCGAGGCAGTCTGATGCAAGAATAATCCTATTGACGTGAAAATCAGAGCAGAGAGCAAGTCCTTCATGGCAAGCTATTGCCTCCAATGTTGCAGGATCAGTGCTTGTGACGGTAAAGCACACGTCCGTTGGGAACCCCAAGAGGAAGGTATGATGAGTACAGCAGCGAATTTTCCCTCAGTAAGAAACCAAGGTTATCGAACCAGTAGGAGATGAAGATCACGTGAACGTTGTTGTTGAAGGAGTGTAGTGCGGCGCAACACCAGGGATTCCGGTGTCAACGTGGAACCTGCACAACACAATCAAAATACTTTGCCCCAACTAAACAGTGAGGTTGTCAATCTCACCGGCTTGCTGAAAACAAAGGATTAAACATATGGTGTGGAAAATGATGTTTGCTTGCAGAAAACAAAAAAGAACAATGATTGCGATAGGTTGTATTTCAGATGTAAAAGAATGGACCGGGTTCCACAGTTCACTAGTGGTGTCTCTCCAATAAGATAAATAACATGTTGGGTAAACAAATTACAGTTGGGCAATTGACAAATAGAGAGGGCATAACAATGCACATACATATCATGATGACTACTATCAGATTTAATTAGGGCATTACGACAAAGAACATAGACCGCCATCCAGCATGCATCTATGCCTAAAAAGTCCACCTTCGGGTTAGCATCCGCACCCCTTCCAGTATTAAGTTGCAAACAACGAGACAATTGCATTAAGTATTGTGCGTAATGTAAACAATACAAATATCCTTAGACAAAGCATTGATGTTTTATCCCTAGTGGCAACAACACATCCACAACCTTAGAACTTTACGTCACTCGTCCCAGATTCAATGGAGGCATGAACCCACTATCTAGCATAAATACCCCCTCTTGGAGTTACAAGTATCAACTTGGCCAGAGCCTCTACTAGCAACAGAGAGCATGTAAGATCATAAACAACATATATGATAGATCAATAATCAACTTGACATAGTATTCCATATTCATCGGATCCCAACAAACAGAACATGTAGCATTACAAATAGATGATCTTGATCATGATAGGCAGCTCACAAGATCTAAACATGATGGCTTAATAGGAGAAGACAACCATCTAGCTACTGCTATGGACCCATAGTCCAAGGAAGAACTACTCACGCATCATTCCGGAGGCGGGCATGGTGATGTAGAGCCATGATACGTCTCAAACGTATCTATAATTTCTTATGTTCCATGCTAGTTTTATGACAATACTCATATGTTTTATATACATTTTACATCATTTTAATGCATTTTCCGGCACTAACCTATTAACAAGATGCCAGTTCTCGGAATTGGACGAAACAAAAGCCCACGGTCCTATTTTCCACGGAGCCTTCCAGAACACCGAAGGAGAGACGGAGAGGGGCCAAGGAGGCCCCACACCACCTGGCGGCGCGACCAAGAGGGAGGGCGCGCCGGCCTGTGGGGTGGGCCCCTCGGCCGCCTTCCGACTCTGCCCCTTCGCCTATTTATTCTCTCCGTTGCGAAAACCCTAGTACCGAGAGCCACGATACGAGAAAAGTTCCAGAGACGCCGCCGCCGCCAATCCCATCTCGGGGGATTCAGGAGATCGCCTCCGGCACCCTGCCGGAGAGGGGAATCATCACCGGAGGGCTCTACATCATCATGCCCGCCTCCGGATTGATGCGTGAGTAGTTCATCCTTGGACTATGGGTCCATAGCAGTAGCTAGATGGTTGTCTTCTCCTCTTGTGCTATCATGTTTAGATCTTGTGAGCTACCTAACATAATCAAGATCATCTATTTGCAATGCTACATGTTGTGTTTGTTGGGATCCGATGAATATGGAATACTATGTCAAGTTGATTATTGATCTATCATATATGTGTTGTTTATGATCTTGCATGCTCTCCGTTGCTAGTAGAGGCTCGGCCAAGTTGATACTTGTAACTCCAAGAGGGAGTATTTATGCTCGATAGTGGGTTCATGCCTCCATTGAATGCGGGACAATGACGGAAAGTTCTAAGGTTGTGGATGTGTTGTTGCCACTAGGGATAAAACATCAATGCTTTGTCTAAGGATATTTGTGTTGATTACATTACGCACGGTACTTAATGCAATTGTACTGTTGTTTGCAACTTAATACTTTGGAAGGGATGCGGATGCTAACCCGAAGGTGGACTTTTTAGGCATAGATGCATGCTTGGATAGCGGTCTATGTTCTTTGTCGTAATGCCCTAAGTAAATCTCATATTAGTCATCATGATATGTATGTGCATTGTTATGCCCTCTCTATTTGTCAATTGCCCAACTGTAATTTGTTCACCCAACATGCTATTTCTTATTGGAGAGACACCACTAGTGAACTGTGGACCCGGTCCATTCTTTTACATCTGAAATACAATCTACTGCAATCTCTGTTCTCTGTTGTTCTTTGCAAGCAAACATCATTCTCCACAACATACGTTTAATCATTTGTTTACAGCAAGCCGGTGAGATTGACAACCTCACTGTTAAGTTGGGGCAAAGTATTTTGATTGTGTTGTGCAGGTTCCACGTTGGCGCCGGAATCCCGGTGTTGCGCTGCACTACACTCCTCCACCAACAACCTTCATGTGGCCTTCATCTCCTACTGGTTCGATAACCTTGGTTTCTTACTGAGGGAAAACTTGCTGCTGTACGCATCACACCTTCCTCTTGGGGTTCCCAACGGACGTGTGCTTCACGCGTTATCAAGCCCTCCGGTGATGATTCCCCTCTCCGGCAGGGTGCCGGAGGAGATCTTCAGAGCCCCCCGAGATGGGGTTGACGGCGGCGGCGTCTCTGGAACTTTTCTCGTATTTTTGGCTCTCGGTACTAGGGTTTTCCGAGATGAAGGAATAAATAGGCGAAGGGGCAGCGTTGGGGGAGCCAGGGGGCTCCCTCCCCACAGGTCGGCGCGGGGAGCCCCACTGCCGCGCCGCCATATGGTGTGGGCCCCCTGCTGACCTTCCTCGACTCTTCTTCGGACTTACGGAACACTCCGTGGAAAATAGGGCCGTGGGCTTTTGTTTCGTCCAATTCCGAGAATATTTGTAAACTAACTTTTCTGAAATAAAAAATAGCAGAAAACAGGAACTGGCACTGTGGCATCTTGTTAATAGGTTAGTCCTAGAAAATGCATAAAAACATTATAAAGTGTGAATGAAACATGTAGGTGTTGTCATAAAACTAGCATGGAACATAAGAAATTATAGATACGTTGGAGACGTATCAAGCATCCCCAAGCTTAGTTCCTACTCGCCCTCGAGTAGGTAAACGATAAAAAGAATAATTTACGAAGTGACATGCTACCAACATAATCTTGATCAATACTATTGTAAAGCATATGAGATGAATGAAGTGACTCAAAGCAATGGTCTATAGTTTGCTAACAAAAAGATAATGACTAAACAAGCTGAATCATATAGCAAAAACTTTTCATGAATAGTACTTTCAAGACAAGCATCAAAAATTCTTGCATAAGAGTTAACTCATAAAGCAATAGATTCTTAATAAAAGGTTTTGAAGCAACACAAAGGAAGATTTAAGTTTCAGCAATTGCTTTCAACTTTCAACATGTATATCTCATGGATAATTGTCAACACAAAGTAATATGATGAGTGCAATAAGTAAGCATGTAAGAATCAATGCACACGAGTTGACACAAGTGTTTGCTTCTAAGATAGAAAGAAGTAGGTAAAGCTGACTCAACATAAAGTAAAAGAAAGGCCCTTCGCGAGAGGAAGCGAGGATTAAATCATGTGCTAGAGCTTTTCAAGTTTTGAAATCATAAAGAGAGCATAAAAGTAAAGTTTTGAGAGGTGTTTGTTGTTGTCAACGAATGGTAGTGGGCACTCTAACCCCCTTGTCAAACAGACTTTCAAAGAGCGGCTCCCATGAAGGACGTTATCTCTACCGGCAAGGTAGATCATCCCTCTTCTCTTTTGTTTACACATGTATTTTAGTTTTATTTATAGATGACACTCCTCCCAACCTTTTGCTTTCACAAGCCATGGCTAACCGAATCCTCGGGTGCCTTCCAACATTTCACATACCATGGAGGAGTGTCTATTGCAAAATTAAGTTGCTTACGATAAATCGGGGCAAACACATGTGAAGAGAATTATTAATGAAAGTTAATTAATTGGGGCTGGGCACCCCGTTGCCAGCTCTTTTTGCAAAATTATTGGATAAGCGGATGTGCCACTAGTCCATTGGTGAAAGACTGCCCAACAAGATTGAAAGATAAAATACCACATACTTCCTCATGAACTATAAAACATTGACACAAATAAGGAGTAATAAAGTTTTGAATTGTTTAAAGGTAGCACATGACGTATTTACTTGGAATGGCAGAAAAATACCACATAGTAGGTAGTTATAGTGGACACAAATGGCATAGGTTTTGGCTCAAGGGTTTGGATGCACGAGAAGCATTCCCTCTCAGTACAAGGCTTTGGCTAGCAAGGTTGTTTGAAGCAAACACAAGTATAAACCGGTACAGACAAAACTTACATAAGAACATATTGCAAGCATTATAAGACTCTACACTTGTCTTCCTTGTTGCTCAAACACTTTTACCGAGAAAATATCTAGACCTTAGAGAGACCAATCATGCAAACCAAATTTCAACAAACTCTACGGTAGTTCTCCACTAATAGGTTTAAACTACATGATGCAAGAGCTTAAACATGATCTACTTGAGAGCTCAAAACAATTGCCAAGTATCAAATTATTCAAGACAATATACCAACTACCACATGAAGCATTTTACGTTTCCAACCAAATAGCAATAAGTGCGGCGGCTTTCGGCTTTTGCCATGAACATTAAAAGTAAAACGAAGAACATCGGTGTTCAAATGAAAAAGCGGAGCGTGTCTCTCTCCCACACAAGCATGTTAGGATCCGATTTATTCAGAGAATGAAAATAACAAAACGAAAATAAAAGCACACGGACGCTCCAAGTAAAGCACATAAGATGTGACGGAATTAAAATATAGTTTCACTAGAGGTGACCTGATAAGTTGTTGATGAAGAAGGGGATGCCTTGGGCATCCCCAAGCTTAGACGCTTGAGTCTTCTCGAAATATGCAGGGATGAACCACGGGGGCATCCCCAAGCTTAGACTTTTCACTCTTCTTGATCATATTATATCATCCTCCTCTCTTGATCCTTGAAAACTTCCTTCACACCAAACTCAAAGCAATCTCATTAGAGGGTTAGTGCATAATCAAAAATTCTCATGTTCAGTAAGGACACAATCATTCCCAACACTTCTGGACATTACCCAAGGTTACTGAAATTTAATGGAGCAAAGAAACCCACTCAAACACAGTAAAAGAGGCAATGCGAAATAAAAGGCAGAATCTGTCAAAAACGAACAATCCGTAAAGACGAATTTTTTTCGAGGCACTTAACATGCTCGGATGGAAAAGCTCCGGTTGAATGAAAGTTGCGTACATATCGAGGATTACTCATGAATTGTTTCAAGATTTTTAGATTTTCTACAGAGAGAAAAACTCAAAACCGTGACGGCTAAAAATCTGTTTACTGCGCAGAAATCCAAATCTAGTATCAACTTTCTATCAAAGACTTTACTTGGCACAACAATGCAAGAAAATAAAGATACAAAGGTATTGCTACAGTAGTAACAAGCACCTTGACTCAAATATAAAACAAAAATTGCAGAAATAAAATAATGGGTTGTCTCCCATAAGCGCTTTTCTTTAACGCCTTTCGGCTAGGCGCGAGAAAGTGAAAATCAAGTAACATCAAGAGAAGAAGCATCAACATCATAATTTGTTCTAATAATAGAATCAAAATGCATCTTCATTCTCTTTCTAGGGAAGTGTTCCATACCTTTCTTAAGAGGGAATTGATATTTAATATTTCCTTCTTTCATATCAATAATAGCACCAACGGTTCGAAGGAAGGGTCTTCCCAAAACAATAGGACAAGATGCATTGCATTTAATATCCAAAACAACAAAATCAACGGGGACAAGGTTATTGTTAATCGTAATGTGAACATTGTCAATTCTTCCAAAGATTTCTTTATAGAATTATCAACAAGATTAACATCCAAATAACAATATTCCAAAGGTGGCAAGTCAAGCATATCATAAAATTTCTTAGGCATAATAGAAATACTTGCACCAAGATCACATAAAGAATTATAATCAAAATCATTGACTTTCATTTTAATGATGGGATCCCAACCATCTTCCAACTTCCTAGGGATAGAAGCTTCAAGTTTTAATTCCTCTTCCCTAGCTTTAATGAGAGCATTTGTAATATGTTTTGTAAAGGCCAAGTTTATAGCACTAGCATTAGGACTTCTAGCAAGTTTTTGCAAGAACTTAATAACTTCAGAAATATGAAAATTATCAAAATCAAAACCATTATGATCTAAAGCAATGGGACCATTGTCCCCAACACTTTGAAAAATTTCAGCACTTTTATCACAAACAGTTTCAGCAGTTTCAGACAATTTTGCACGCTTTATAGTAGAAGTAGAAACATTGCCAACACCAATTATTTTACCATTGATAGTAGGAGGTTTAGTAACATGTGAAGCATCAACATTACTAGTGGTGGTAATAGTCCAAACTCTAGCTATATTATTCTCTTTAGCAAGTTTTTCTTCTCTTTCCCACCTAGCATGCAATTCAGCCATCATTCTAATATTGTCATTAATTCGAACTTGGATAGCATTTGCTGTAGCAAATGACTTAATATCTTTAACTTTATTAGGCATAACTTTCAATTTTAAAAGATCAACATCAACAACAAGACTATCAACCTTAGAAGCAAGAACATCAATTTTGCCAAACTTTTCCTCAACATATTTGTTAAAAGCAGTTT
The DNA here is from genome assembly GCF_022539505.1 of Lolium rigidum. Taxonomy (NCBI): domain Eukaryota; kingdom Viridiplantae; phylum Streptophyta; class Magnoliopsida; order Poales; family Poaceae; genus Lolium; species Lolium rigidum. The sequence goes on along the minus strand of NW_025900439.1, from coordinate 52,863 downwards.
GTGTACTAATAAATTCTTTAAGCATGACTTCAAGATCAGAGGGTACACTCATACTATTGTTGTAAGAATTACCATAATAATTACCATAAAAATTACCACTGTTAGAAGGATATGGCCTATAGTTGTTACCAAAATTATTCCTATAAGCATTGTTGTTGAAATTATTATTTTTAATGAAGTTCACATCAACATGCTCTTCTTGACCAACCAATGAAGCTAAAGGAACATTATTAGGATCAACATGAGATTTACCATTAACAAGCATAGACATAATAACATCAATCTTATCACTCAAGGAAGAGGTTTCTTCAACAGAATTTACCTTCTTACCTTGAGGAGTCCTTTCAGTGTGCCATTCAGAGTAGTTGATCATCATATCATCAAGAAGCTTTGTTGCAGCACCCAAAGTGATGGACATAAAAGTACCTCCAGCAGTTGAATCCAATAGGTTCCTTGAAGAAAAATTTAATCCTGCATAAAAGGTTTGGATGATCATCCAAGTAGTTAGTCCATGGGTGGGGCAATTCTTTACCAAAGATTTCATTCTCTCCCATGCTTGGGCAACATGTTCATTATCCAATTGCTTAAAGTTCATAATGCTACTTCTCAAAGATATAATTTTAGCGGGAGGATAATATTTTCCAATGAAAGCATCTTTACATTTAGTCCATGAACTAATACTATTTTTAGGCAAAGATAGCAACCAATCTTTAGCTCTTCCTCTCAAGGAGAAAGGAAACAATTTCAGTTTTATAATATCCCCATCTATATCCTTATACTTTTGCATTTCACAAAGTTCAACAAAATTATTAAGATGGGCAGCGACATCATCGGTACTAACACACCGAGAAAATTGCTCTCTCATAACAAGATTTAGTAAAGCAGGTTTAATTTCATAAAATTCTGCTTGTAGAAGCGAGTGGAGCAATAGGAGTGCATATGAAATCATTATTATTTGTGCTAGTGAAGTCACACAACTTAGTGTTCTCAGGAGTACTCATTTTAGCAATAATAAAAATAAATAAAGCAAAACCGAATTAAATAAAGTAAAACAAGTAACTACTTTTTTTGTGTTTTTATATAAAGAAAGCAAACAAGACAGAAAATAAAATAAAGCAAGACAATAAACAAAGTAAAGAGATTGGGTGTGAGAGACTCCCCTTGCAGCGTGTCTTGATCTCCCCGAGCAACGGCGCCGAGAAAAGTAGCTGCTTGTGACGGTAAAGCACACGTCCGTTGGGAACCCCAAGAGGAAGGTATGATGAGTACAGACGGCGAATTTTCCCTCGATGAAAACCAAGGTTATCGAACCGGTAGGAGATGAAGATCACGTGAAGGTTGTTGGTGAAGGAGTGTGTGAGCGCAATACCGGATCCGGTGCCAACGTGGAACCTGCACAACACAATCAAAATACTTTGCCCCAACTTAGCGGTGAGGTTGTCAATCTCACCGGCTTGCTTGAAAACAAAGGATTAAACGTATGGTGTGGAAAATGATGTTTGCTTGCGAGAAAACAAAAAAGAACAATGATTGCGGTAGGTTGTATTTCAGATGTAAAAGAATGGACCGGGGTCCACAGTTCACTAGTGGTGTCTCTCCAATAAGATAAATAACATGTTGGGTAAACAAATTACGGTTGGGAAATTGACAAATAGAGAGGGCATAACAATGCACATACATATCATGATGACTACTATGAGATTTACTTAGGGCATTACGACAAAGAACATAGACCGCCATCCGGCATGCATCTATGCCTAAAAAGTCCACCTTCGGGTTAGCATCCGCACCCCTTCCGAGTATTAAGTTGCAAACAACGAGATAATTGCATTAAGTATTGTGCGTAATGTAAACAATACAAATATCCTTAGACAAAGCATTGATGTTTTATCCCTAGTGGCAACAACACATCCACAACCTTAGAACTTCTATGTCACTTGTCCCAGATTCAATGGAGGCATGAACCCACTATCTAGCATAAATACCCCTTCTTGGAGTTACAAGTATCAACTTGGCCAGAGCCTCTACTAGAAACGGAGAGCATGCAAGATCATAAACAACATATATGATAGATCAATAATCAACTTGACATAGTATTCCATATTCATCGGATCCCAACAAACACAACATGTAGCATTACAAATAGATGATCTTGATCATGATAGGCAGCTCACAAGATCTAAACATGATGGCATAATAGGAGAAGACAACCATCTAGCTACTGCTATGGACCCATAGTCGAAGGATGAACTACTCACGCATCAGTCCGGAGGCGGGCATGGTGATGTAGAGCCCTGTGGTGATGATTCCCCTCTCCGGCAGAGTGCCGGAGGAGATCTTCAGAACCCCCGAGATGGGGTTGACGGCGGCGGCGTCTCTGGAACTTTTCTTGTATTTTTGGCTCTCGGTACTAGGGTTTTCCGAGACGAAGGAATAAATAGGCGAAGGGGCAGCGTCGGGGGAGCCAGGGGCTCCCTCCCCACAGGTCGGTGCGGGGGGCCCCACTGCCGCGCCGCCATATGATGTGGGCCCCCTGCTGACCTTCCTCGACTCTTCTTCGGACTTCTGGAACACTCCGTGGAAAATAGGGCCATGGGCTTTTGTTTCGTCCAATTCCGAGAATATTTGTAAACTAACTTTTCGAAATCAAAAACAACGAGAAAACGAGGACGGCACTGTGGCATCTTGTTAATAGGTTAGTCCCACAAAATGCATAAAAACATTATAAAGTGTGAATGAAACATGTAGGTATTGTCATAAAACTAGCATGGAACATAAGAAATTATAGATACGTTGGAGACGTATCAATCAGCAATCCCTAAACTGCCAAGACAGAGGCACCAAGAAATGCTCCATGTTCATCCCGACAAATTTCCGCAATGACACCTTTGTTCCCATGCTTGGATACCGTAGCAACGACATTTATCTTTACTGCATTGATTGAATGCGCGATCGAGGTACAGCCAACTCTTGGCAATTGCATTCGAGGTTTCCTGATTGTTTGAATAAGGTTCAGTTTGGCTAGATTATTTATGATAAAAGCATAGGGGCTCTAATTTTTTTTTCGTGTATTGCTTTCCTTCTAACACCCCAAATTGAGCGTGGTAATTACCTTGGTGAATTTTTCATGCAACAAGGTGTCAATCAGGAAGAACACATCTTGGCATGGTACAATCCACTAACGAGTGTCTCCAATCATCATCTGAGCTTCGCAGAATGGACATCTAGGAGTTGGCCTTGTGTGGCCCAACACGTGAGTCGGCCGCGGGAGCTGGCCTGCCGCTGGACCCGAAGGGAGCCTCCTTTGCCGGATGCTCCTTGCTGGGCTCGACCAGCTGTGTATGGGGCTCGACGTGGGAGAAAACGGATGCTCCGCCCGCATCACTCTCCTCTTGGGCCAGCCCAGGTAATTGTCCTCTCCAGTTTTTTTCTTCTAGTTTTTTAGTTGTGTTCTATGAAAAAATATCAGATTTGGAAAACTTCAGAATTTTTGTTCAAAATTAGAAAATGATAATTCGAAAAATGTTCAAATTTTAAAAATGCTTAAATTGAAAAATGTTCAAACTTAAAAATTGTTCAACCTTGAAAAATGTTCAAAGTTTGAAAAAGATAAAATACTGAAATCTAAAAAATATTTCAAATTTTGTAATCTGAAAAAAATAACTTGAAAAAATAAAATAAAACCTGCAGAACCGAAAGAAAACGAAAAAAAAACAGCAGAAAACCGAAACCGGCTGAAAACAGAAAAAACGCCAGCCCCCGGTTATGGGCCTTGCCCATTAGAAATTTGCCACAGGCGGCCCTGGTCATCGGAGCCGCTTTACGCGGAGAATAGGAATTGCTGCTGCGTCTTCAGTATGAGCGAACCGTTTGCATACATCGCGCCGGAGTCCAGTAGTTACATTGGGGGTATTCGCAACAAAAAAAGTAGTTACATTTGGGCCAACTTATATTCCAAAGAAGGCATATCCAGCCAAAGGCCTAACCGAACCTAATGCACAATGATCCGATTTTATTTGTCAAGCGCCATGAGCGCGCTCAGTCTCTAGAACCGCAGCACCTCCAAACCCAGATCGTACAACCAATGATCGTATTGTTAATACCGTACTGGAGCCAGAGCCAGTAGTTAGCCACTTGGCCGCTAGAAGGAGAACTTGTAGACCATGTCGTGCTTGTACACCTGGCCGGGTCTCACCGTGATCGACGGGAATTCAGGGTGGTTCACGGCGTCGGGGTAGGCCTGCGTCTCCAGACAAAACCCGGCGTACTGGTTGTACACGTTGCCGTCCTTCCCCTTGGTGTTGTTCAGGAAGTTGCCGGTGTAGAGCTGCATTGCCGGCTGGTTGGCCGAAAGCTCCAACCCGCGGCCGGACTTGCCGTCCCTCACCGACGCCACCTTCCGCATGCCTTCCCCGTCGATCACGAAGTTGATGTCGTACCCGAAGACATTGCCGCCCTTGACCTTACGGATGCGTGCTCCGATGGGCGTCGGCGTCAGGAAGTCGTAGTTGGTGCCGGCGACCGGGTCCACGCGGCCGGACGACGGGAGGAGCTCCTCGTCCATCGGGGTGTACCGGGACGCCGAAAGCTGGAGGGTGTGGCCCAGGATGTCGCCGCTGCCCTGTCCGCCCAGGTTCCAGTACACGTGCTGCAGGAAGTTCACCGGCGTCGCCTTGTTCAGCGCCGTAGCGTTGGTGCGAATGCTCAGCACGTAGGGGCTCGAAAGCTCGTACGTCGCGTACACGTCCAAGTCTCCAGGGAATCCTGATTATTGCAAGCATGATTGGTCACATGAATTGCATGATGATAAGAGTTTGGAACTTTGGATCGCGCGTATCATTAGAATGTGATATATTTTCGTAATCCCTAGAACTAAACCACGACAAGAATTATGGAGCTGAGGAAGTACCCTGCTCTCCGTCGAAGCTGCGGTAGTAGAGCGTGATGTATGGGGAGTCACCGCCTCCAACGTACTCCTTCACCGTCCATATAACCTTGCTAAACCCCCTGTGACCACCTGCAGAATGTACAGTGCCAATTTAAGTACAGTTAATTCGATGTCACTCCCACGTATGGTCCTCCCGTCAGAAAAGTTCTCTGAAGCAAATGCTTGTACCGTGAATTGCGTTCTTGCCGTCGTTGAGGTAAGTATGGTATACTTTGCCGTCGAGGACGAACCGGCCCCTGGCCATTCTCTGGGCCACGCGCCCCGTCAGCGGGCCGAAGTAAGAAGTATCGTTCTGATTTGTATAGGAAAGAGCCAGCAAACATTCAGAGAAAGAGAAAAGAAATTGGAAACATGTGTCTCGGGACAGTAATATCTCCAATGTGATAAGCCCAATAATTTGACGAATCTTCGCTTCACTGAAGAAAGTTTCCCCGTGTGCCTCGTGTGCTGCCTATGTTTTGCCTGGCGTTTCAGAGTTTCATGACAAGTTGAGTAGGGCCAACTAACCAAGTATGCTAAAACTAGGACTACCACCAAATCGTGATGGCGATTGGGGAGTTGTCATTGTCTACCAGCTCAAAGCTTGACTGCTTGTAGATAGGCTTTTTCTGAAAATTTGGTTTGGCTGGTGGAAGATTTGGATCGTTCCATCTTATCGCCGGGATACTATTCTGACCATGCCACAGTTGGACTAATGCAGCTTACAGAAAGACACTACTCCCTGCTAGAAAAAAAAAACAGAACGTTTATGTAAATGACCCTACTGATACTAAGTAACAAAAGCCATCCCTTACGAAGTTTTCTCAGAGAAAGTTGTATCACATGGTGGGTAACATGGGATAATTAACATAACATGTCTGCAGGTGCAGCCGTAAGCTTAATCTATTCGTGGGAACGTGGATGTACAGTATGATTTGCGCAAGATCCGATCCGTGTGCTCTCTATTGCTATGCCACAACTAATGGTGCTTGAGATTATTTTTACACCATTCACTGCTTCAGATATTTGGAATGGAGATTCAGGAACGGAAAATTTCATAATATCAACGGAGATGTTTGAGTACTTTGGTACATTGAAAATAAAAACTGAAAGAAAAAAGACAGCTGGTGAGTCGTTGAATCGTTGAGTGGTTGAGAAGTCGCGTAGTACTACCAAATTATTCGAGAGATGGAGTTCAATGATATCTTCGTCTTTCTCATGGAAATTTATACCAAAGTATAACAGGGTGATAGCGGCAAAGGAAGGTACGGAGTGATTGCAGAATGAAACGATAAACAGTTCAACATAAGCCATGAACCGAGAACAAAAGAACCAAAACTAACGCTGGCGCAATGTTCCAAGAACAATATACATACATTCCGTTGAATTAATAGAAGAAAGATTATACTGAGAGGTGTTCAGTGATCTTACAACATATTCACCGAGGGTGTCAAAACCAAGCACAACATCAGCCAAATTCCCTGCAAAATAACAGTGCAAATCAAGCCTCGCGCACCCCACAAAACCAAAACCACTGCCTATGAGGGTAACCATGACTTTTTTGATGCCTAAGCAAGGAGATCATCTTGGCTACCTTTGGAATCGGGAGTGACGATCGACATGATAGTGGCGCCCCAGTTGCTGATCTTCACGCAGAAATCCCCTTTCTTGAGCTCGTACACGCCGACCATCTTCCTCGCATCGGCACCGCCGGCCAGCGCAAAGGCCGTGAGGCACAAGAGCGCGAGAAACACCGGAGCTCTCGCCATTGTCGGGGCAGCACTGCTAGGTTAGCACGCTGGAAGAAGACGTCTGCTCTGAAGATGCAGGCACTGAATGATGGTGTATACAGTTATCGACTATAGTAATATAGACGGACAGCGGCGAGGCGATCTCGATTGGTGGACCCTTTCTAGAGATCACAATATTTTTCTTTTCTTTTTTTTTTTGCAGGGAGAACACCATATTTTTCAGACAACTAGACATCACCATTTGACAGATCAGGCAAAAAATCAAAAAAGATCTGCTGCTAGCTGGTCTAAAGTAAACGAAGTCAAAAAGCTTCGGCCGGCACGCGTTTGCGTTCGTTCGCACGTGTGGCCTCTTTTCTGGACCAGGCCCAAACCCAGAGCAGCGAATGCACGGTCCCAGGGCCGGCATATTTGGAAGCAGCTATGTCATCTGAATCTGAAAGTTGGAACACACGATGGGCATTCTTTTTCCCCGAATGAACCCGTATTACTTAAAAATATAAGGAATTACAATCTGTTTGGCATGTATGAGGCAAGTCATACCGCCGTACGAGCATTAGTGTCATAAGAGCCATGCATCTAATGCAGCACTTGAGCCGAGATTAGCTAGGCCGTGGCCGAGCGGAACCCTCCAACAACCCAACCCAATGGCAAGCGGCGAAGAAGACACGGAGGACTGAGACGATGACGGAGGTGGAGTGGACACGGAGAATCAGGACGATCAGACCACCATCCGCAACTCCTTCTAGACCGCACGACATCACGTTCTAGGGGCCTCCGACGAGGCCATCGATAAGAGCATCGTCCAGGTGTCCCACCAAATGGAGGCCATGGTGGCCGCCAGTTCATGGCGGAAGAGCGGTGAGCCTGCGCAGTTCATCGGGCGGCAAAAGCCGGCTCTCGTTAACAGATTGGCCTCCAAACCGTTCTGGAGGCAGAAGAGGCAACAACCGCCGCCATCGTGTTGCCTTTTGTAAGGGTACATTGTCCTTATGTATGATTTGGTAATTAATAACAATCGAACTAATATTTTTATTGAGTTTATATAAAGGAATATTCCATAAGTATTTCTTGTAGTTCATGTGTTGAATTCAAGCGTGGATGCCATGAAGATAACGATATACCTTGAGTATTGGCATTAAGATCATCGATTGAATAGAAAAATATTATATGATCAAGGTCTTGGAGAGTTTGATTTTAAGAGAAGAATTCAAGATATTGTTCTAAGATGATGTCATCATAGTCTCACGAGTTAAGCTATGGTTGACCAAGATTTAGAGCATGAAATCAAATGAAGAGTTCTTTATGTACCTCATGATAATATGATAGAGCATGAGGAGATACAAGGTTAACCAAGACTAAGACTGCAGATATAATTCAAGTTGGTAACAATTGAATCATAAAGATTGTATCACTTTGAATCATGTGATCTTGTGGTAGGGTAAGATTTGTCATTTATGCTTTGTGTACTAATCTGTCATATATGTGTGTTTGTGTTGTCAATGTGGGTTAGAGCATCTCCAGTCGCTTCCCAAATGGTGCTTGGAAAAAGTACATGTTATTGTGGGGAGTAAATAGAGTAGTAACATGCACATGTTACTACTCTACGTTACAACATTCATAGTGGTTAGTAACATCGAAGTAGTATCTTAGATATATGAATTAATTAGCTTGTAGACACATTGTATCTTGGGAAGTGTGATGTTATAGTAACTAGCTAAGTTACTCAATCCTTTTCTCTCATCATTAACTTACTATCACATAAGCAAATTTGCTGAGTTGGACACTTAGTTACTAGTGAAGTCACTTGCACTATGAGTAGAAGTAACATAGAGTAGTAACATGCACATATTACTACATTTATAGTGGTTAGTAACATCAAGATAGTATCATAAATGTAGGATAACGTTGCATAGAAAACAAAAATTTTCCTACCGCGAACACGCAATCCAAGCCAAGATGCAATCTAGAAGACGGTAGCAACGAGGGGATATCGAGTCTCACCCTTGAAGAGATTCCAAAGCCTACAAGATGAGGCTCTTGTTGCTGCGGTAGACGTTCACTTGCCGCTTGCAAAAGCGCGTAGAAGATCTTGATCACGATCGCTTCCGGCGCCACGAACGGGCAGCACCTCCGTACTCGGTCACACGTTCGGTTGTTGATGAAGACGACGTCCACCTCCCCGTTCCAGCGGGCAGCGGAAGTAGTAGCTCCTCTTGAATCCGACAGCACGACGGCGTGGTGTCGGTGGTGGTGGAGAAATCCGGCGGAGCTTCGCTTAAGCGTGCGGGATGTGGTGGAGGAGAGAGACCGCTAGGGTTTGGGGAGAGAGGGGGTTGGGCGCCGGCCCTCTAAGGGGTGCGGCCAAGGCTGAGGCTTGAAGTGGTCAGCCCCCTCTCCTATGCCCCTCATTATATAGGTGGAAGCACCAAGAGTTCTAGTCCAAGTCTTCGAATAAGACCCCAACACTAAAACCTCCCATATGTGGGAAACCTACTCAAGGAGGAGTCCTACCCAAGGTGGGACTCCCACCTTTCCTTGAGATGGGTTGGCCGTCCACCCTAGGGGAGTCCACCTTGGACTCCTTCCCTTTAGGGTTGGCTGGTCATGCAAGGTGGAGTCCCTCCGGACTCTACTTTCCATGGTGATTTCTTCCGGACTTTTCTAGAACCTTCTAGAACCTGCCATAAATGCACCGGATCATTTCCAAACTTGGAATATGACTTCCTATATATGAATCTTATTCTCCGGACCATTCCGAACTCCTCGTGATGTCCGGGATCTCATCCGGGACTCCGAACAAATATTCGAACTCCATTCCATATTCAAGTTCTACCATTTCAACATCCAACTTTAAGTGTGTCACCCTACGGTTCGTGAACTATGCGGACATGGTTGAGTACTCACTCCGACCAATAACCAATAGCGGGATCCGGAGATCCATAATGGCTCCCACATATTCAACGATGACTTTAGTGATCGAATGAACCATTCACATACGATACCAATTCCCTTTGTCACGCGATATTTTACTTGTCCGAGGTTTGATCTTCGGTATCACTCTATACCTTGTTCAACCTCGTCTCCTGACAAGTACTCTTTAGTCGTACCGTGGTATGTGGTCTCTTATGAACTTATTCATATGCTTGCAAGACATTAGACGACATTCCACCGAGAGGGCCCAGAGTATATCTATCCGTCATCGGGATGGACAAATCCCACTGTTGATCCATATGCCTCAACTCATACTTTCCGGATACTTAATCCCACCTTTATAACCACCCATTTACGCTGTGGCGTTTGATGTAATCAAAGTACCTTTCCGGTATAAGTGATTTACATGATCTCATGGTTATAAGGACTAGGTAACTATGTATCGAAAGCTTATAGCAAATAACTTAATGACGAGATCTTATGCTACGCTTAATTGGGTGTGTCCATTACATCATTCATACAATGATATAACCTTGTTATTAATAACATCCAATGTTCATGATTATGAAACTAATCATCCATTAATCAACAAGCTAGTTAAGAGGTATACTAGGGACTCTTTGTTTGTCTACATATCACACATGTACTAATGTTTCGGTTAATACAATTATAGCATGATATATAAACATTTATCATAAACATAAAGATATAAATAATAACCACTTTATTATTGCCTCTAGGGCATATCTCCTTCGAGTCTCCCACTTGCACTAGAGTCAATAATCTAGTTTACATTTGTAAAGATATAACACCTTGGCCTTATGGTGCTTTATCATGTATTGCTCACGGGAGAGGTTTTTAGTCAACGGATCTGACACGCTCAGAAACGTATGTATTTTGTAATTCATTTGCGTCTCAACGCATCACTCATTTCCAAATGAGTCGGCATTAAATATGTTTTGGTCTTTTGGTGGACCCTTAATTCCGCGGTCTGAAATATGTCACTAATATTGTCACACACAATATAGCTTCAAAGTTCGACTCGTCGGAAATACACCAAGTTCTCAAAGAACCTCTTGATTTAACATCCTTTGTCATTGTCAAAACAATGACATACTCTGCCTTCTTTTGTAGAATCCGTCACAATATTTAGAACTCTTCTAAATCTAGCATAGACAACTTCTAGATCATTGTGCTACCTTTTAAACAACACTTAATCTAATTTGAGATTGAAATTATATTTTATATGTGACAAAACCAATATCGGTGTAACACCTTACAGCGATTTGTTTGTCATTTCTTCATACAAAAATATATATATATATCCTTAGTTCTTCTAAAGTACTCAAAGATATTCTTACTATCGTCCAATGATCATCATATGAATCATTCTGGTATATGCTCATAACACTTTATAGCACATGATATCTGATTGTGTACATATTATTCGTGATCTATAATCACTCATGTGTTTTTACTCATTGAGTGTCAGATACACTCAAGTCTTGTTAAACCTTCACATGACAAGAACATTTTCTAAATATTTCTATATTGAACTACTTCAATATCCATCATATGTACTTTGACTTAAACTTATTTATGTGTTTCAATCTATCTTCATAGATCTTGACACTAAATTTGTTTCAGTCCATATCCTTTCATTGAAGTTAATTCTCAATGAAACCTTTTTAATCAAGTATATAATTACATCATTTATAACCAACTATATGTCACCTACATAAAGTATTATAAATGTGTCTTAGCGCTCCCACTTAATTTCTTGCAAATGCAAGCCTCTTCATCGTCTCTGATGAAATCAAAAACTCTTTGACTATTTCATCTGGTGAAGATTCCAACTCCGTGATACTTACTTCATCCAATTGAATCTTGTATACCTATCTAGTATTCCACGGACCAGCAAAACTTTTGGTTGTATTTTGTATACATACTTCTGTTAAGTAGTGTATTTTGCCATCCTACTAGCATATCTCATAAAAGAAATATGTAGTGATTACTAGAATAATCCACATAGACTATAAGCATTGCTACGGAAGATCTAATCTTATCGTATTCAACTCTTTGAACTTTGTCGTAAACAATTTTTCGATAAGTCAAGCTTTCTTCAAGGATATTTCATCCAAGTCTATCAATTTCATAGATCCATTTACTTTCATAAAGTATTCATCTATCTTGGATTTCATGGCGCATGGCCATTTTAACGGAGTCGGGGCCCATCATAACTTCTTTGTTTTGTAGTTGGTTTATCATTGTTCAAAATCAATCCTTTGTCCACAAATCATTTATTTGATCACAAAGTAAACCATACCTACAAGGTTCAATATGTACTTCGATCTCCATGGCTAAAACACTTTGTAGTCATGAGAGCCATGATCGTCGTGGCCGCTTCCGAAACCAATTCCGATGCTTGCGCTACTACGATCATTATGCTCAGGTTCATAAACCTTATCAAATTATATTGTCCTCCCACTCAAATACTTCACTCGAAACAATTTCTCGGAAATAAGAAACATTGACAAACACTTTTGTCTTTGTCTCGTGGGAAGAATTCCCAATTAAATCTCTAGGATAACCAACAAAGACATTCATCCGATTTTGGTTGACTATTAGGGTTTATACCCATGCCATAACTTGTATGGTGTCATTTCAACGGATCATGATGATGCTCTATTCAGAGTGTAAAAGCGGTAGTCACTAAAGCATAATCCACAAAAATATAATGGCGTCGTAATATTTTATCTCATCATTAATCCAACAAGGTTTGGATACATATCTCGGATACTATATCATCATTATGATACTCCAAGAAATGTGAGTTGTAGAACAATTTCATAACTCTCTTAGATGTTCGCTAAAATTCGTAATTCAAATATTTCTACCATGATCCAATCATAGATATTTGACTTTTCTATTACGATGATTTCCACTTCATGTTGAAACTTATTTGAATCCATTCAAATGTTTCAAACTTCTTCCTTATTGAATATATCCACACATATATATACTCAATTCATTGTTGAAAGTTTTCATGAAGTAGAAGAATCTCCCGCACACAACTATGCCCAGTGAACCACATACATCATCATGTATTTTTCCACTAAGTTAGTTGCTCGTTCAACTTTTGGCCTATGAACGGTATTTTAATCATTCTCTTTAGAAAAGATTTGCAAGCGTCAAATGATTCAAAAATCAAGTGACTCCAAAAATCCATTTGCATGGAGTTTCTTCATGCGTTCCTTTCCAACATGACCTAAATGGCGGTTCCACAAATAAGTGGAATTCAAATCATTTGCCTTATGGCATTTTAGCGTCGGTGTTATGTATGTGTGTTTCACCATTAAGATTTATAATAACTTATCCATCGTACATGGAGTAATGTCATAATTTAAACAACTCATTGTTTTCATTTGACCAGAGCAAAATAACAATTATTAAGTTCTTTATTATAAATTCTAAGGGCTAGATAGAATGCCAACGACGAACATAATAACACTTTATTTTGTTCCAGACGTGCATTCCTACCATATTCCTTGTCGATCACTTAGGCCATTGTATTCTTGTATTGCGTTGTTTTGTATGACACTTCATACCAACCAATATAGTACTAATACCCAAGAATTTCATAGTGTGACTTAACTAGGAATACAACCATAACATGTATATCATTTATATACACCCGAGCTAGACTTTCTAGTCTTTTCTTTTCTTTTTGCCAAAATATCTTTTGCAGTTTCTCTTTTAGCTTTCCTCATTATTCAGAAAACACTTCAACATCATTAACTTCTAGGTTTGTTGGTCAAATACCAATAACCTTGAGGTTCTTACTTTTGAAGTTGATCATCATATGATAAGTGTTCCGGATTTCACTATTAGTAATATGATGAACAATTTCACTCATAATTTTATCCATTGTATCATGATGACTTTCTGAGACCATGTCTGTACATGCTAGGCTCATAAAGTTTTAACCTTAGTATTCGCATGTGCAAATCTGGCTTGTAACCGTTGTAAGCACACGTAGAATCTATAACACCCGATCATCACGTGATGCTTCGAAACGACGAGTCTTAGCAACGGTGCATACTAAGGACAATCACTTCATGGATATGCGAATATCGTTAGTGCCCCAATAGTTGGAGGATTGGGACGCCTTGCGTCTTCAACCTTCGTACATTCCCATAAAACTTATGAGTTTATGTAGTCTCACCAAAATATATTCTATCATCTTGCAATAAGGTCTTAGATATCACATATATCTCATACCTTGATTATTTCGAAAACTAAATTTTCAGCTCCTTACTTTTCAAACAGATTTGAACTTCAAGTTTTACGGAGACAAGATAACTTTAGGTACTAATTGAAATCATAGCTCTTTGAATCAACAATGTGAGGTTTACTAAAAGGTTGCAATAGGACTTTAATCAATTCTTGATTCTTTAACAATACGGTACCAATCCGTAAATTTTCTTGTCAGATTTTAACAGTATTTCTATCTCAATAACAAGACTAGCGGATGGTAGAAAACGGATGCCAATACTACAAAATTAATTCAAAATACTACTCAGACTATGTTTATGATAATTAGTTCATGTTTTAATCTAATTACTAATGAACTCCCACTTAATACAACATCCCTCATAGTTGTTAAGTGGTACACGATCCAAATTCACTACACCAAAACCGATCATCACGTGAGATGATGTAGTTTCAATGGTGAACATCAACATGTTGATCATATCATCCATATGACTCGTGTTCAACCTTTCGGTTTCCGTTGTCCCGAGGCCATGTCTGTACATGCTAGGCTCGTCAAGCAAACCCAAGTATTCCGCGTGTGCAACATGGCTTACACCCGTTGTATGTTTGAGTTTATCACATCCGATCATCACGAGATGCTTCAAAACGTCAAACTATATCAACGGTGCATACGAGGGGAGAACACTTTATTATCTTGATATTAAAGTGAGGGATCATCTTATAATGCTACCGTCGCGTTCTAAGCAAAATAAGATGCATAAAGGATTAACATCACATGCAGTTCATATGTGATATGATATGGCCCTTTTGTCTTTGCGCCTTTGATCTTCATCTCCAAAGCACGTACATGATCTCCATCATCAACGGGCATGATCTCCATCATCGTCGGCGTAGCGTCAAGGTTCATGGCGCCGTCTTCATGGTTGTTCACCTCATGTAGCAACTATTACAACTACTTTGAAATACTACTCAACATGAAATTTAAAGACAACCATAAGGCTCCCGCCGGTTGCCACAATACAATAATGATCATCTCATACATATTCATCATCACATTATGGCCATATCACATCACCAAACCCTGCAAAAACAAGTTAGACGTCTCTAATTTGGTTTGCATATTTTACGTGGTTTAGGGTTTTCGAGAGAGATCTAATCTACCTACGAACATGAACCACAACGGTGATACTAGTGTTGTCAATAGAAGAGTAAGTTGAATCTTCACTATAGTAGGAGAGACGAGACACCCGCAAAGCCTCTTATGCAATACAAGTTGCATGTCGAACGAGGAACAAGTCTCATGAACGCGGTCATGTAAAGTTAGTCCGGGCCGCTTCATCCCACTATGCCACAAAGATGCAAAGTACTCAAACTAAAGATAACAAGAGCATCAACGCCCACAAAACCATTGTGTTCAACTCGTGCAACCATCTATGCATAGACACTGCTCTGATACCACTGTAGGATAACGTTGCATAGAAAACAAAAATTTCCTACCGCGAACACGCAATCCAAGCCAAGATGCAATCTAGAAGACGGTAGCAACGAGGGGATATCGAGTCTCACCCTTGAAGAGATTCCAAAGCCTACAAGATGAGGCTCTTGTTGCTGCGGTAGACGTTCACTTGCCGCTTGCAAAAGCGCGTAGAAGATCTTGATCATGATCGCTTCCGGCGCCACGAACGGGCAGCACCTCCGTACTCGGTCACACGTTCGGTTGTTGATGAAGACGACGTCCACCTCCCCGTTCCAGCGGGCAGCGGAAGTAGTAGCTCCTCTTGAATCCGACAGCACGACGGCGTGGTGTCGGTGGTGGTGGAGAAATCCGGCGGAGCTTCTCTTAAGCGTGCGGGATGTGGTGGAGGAGAGAGACCGCTAGGGTTTGGGGAGAGAGGGGGTTGGGCGCCGGCCCTCTAAGGGGTGCGGCCAAGGCTGAGGCTTGAAGTGGTCAGCCCCCTCTCCTATGCCCCTCATTATATAGGTGGAAGCACCAAGAGTTCTAGTCCAAGTCTTCGAATAAGACCCCAACACTAAAACCTCCCATATGTGGGAAACCTACTCAAGGAGGGAGTCCTACCCAAGGTGGGACTCCCACCTTTCCTTGAGGTGGGTTGGCCGGCCACCCTAGGAGAGTCCACCTTGGACTCCTCCCCTTTAGGGTTGGCTGGTCATGCAAGGTGGAGTCCCTCCGGGACTCTACTTTCCATGGTGATTTCTTCCGGACTTTTCTAGAACCTTCTAGAACCTGCCATAAATGCACCGGATCATTTCCAAACTTGGAATATGACTTCCTATATATGAATCTTATTCTCCGTACCATTCCGGAACTCCTCGTGATGTCCGGGATCTCATCCGGACTCCGAACAAATATTCGAACTCCATTCCATATTCAAGTTCTACCATTTCAACATCCAACTTTAAGTGTGTCACCCTACGGTTCGTGAACTATGCGGACATGGTTGAGTACTCACTCCGACCAATAACCAATAGCGGGATCTGGAGATCCATAATGGCTCCCACATATTCAACGATGACTTTAGTGATCGAATGAACCATTCAAATACGATACCAATTCCCTTTGTCACGCGATATTTTACTTGTCCGAGGTTTGATCTTCGGTATCACTCTATACCTTGTTCAACCTCGTCTCCGACAAGTACTCTTTACTCGTACCGTGGTATGTGGTCTCTTATGAACTTATTCATATGCTTGCAAGACATTAGACGACATTCCACCGAGAGGGCCCGAGTATATCTATCCGTCATCGGGATGGACAAATCCCACCGTTGATCCATATGCCTCAACTCATACTTTCCGGATACTTAATCCCACCTTTATAACCACCCATTTACGCAAGTGGCGTTTGATGTAATCAAAGTACCTTTCCGGTATAAGTGATTTACATGATCTCATGGTCATAAGGACTAGGTAACTATGTATCGAAATCTTATAGCAAATAACTTAATGACGAGATCTTATGCTACGCTTAATTGGGTGTGTCCATTACATCATTCATACAATGATATAACCTTGTTATTAATAACATCCAATGTTCATGATTATGAAACTAATCATCCATTAATCAACAAGCTAGTTAAGAGGTATACTAGGGACTCTTTGTTTGTCTACATATCACACATGTACTAATGTTTCAGTTAATACAATTATAGCATGATATATAAACATTTATCATAAACATAAAGATATAAATAATAACCACTTTATTATTGCCTCTAGGGCATATCTCCTTCAATAAATGTCTTCATTAATTAGCTTGTAGACTCATTGTATCTTCGGAAGTGTGATGTTACAGTAACTAGCTATGTTACTCTATCCTCCTCTCTCCTTATTAACTCACTGCCACATAAACAAATTTGGTAATTGGACACTTAGTTACTAGTGAAGTTACTCCAACTATGAGTAGTCTTAGTCGATTGAGATTGAAGGTTTTGTAGTTTTCCCCTCAAGTTGGTAATCCTAAGTACTTCCCTCAAAAATTAGAGAAGTCACATCAAGGATAGAGGGGACGTTTTACTGGATTACCATTGGCGAGATCACTAAAAAACCGCGAGCACTTGGAAGGTTTTAGGATTTGACATGTGGAAGCAGAATAAATATCCAGAGCTTGTTTGACATGGAGAGCTTGATCACGTGTGGCTTTCAGAAATATCAGAGTGTCGTCAGTATATAAAAGGCGTGACACATTAGGATCTCGTTGACACATCTTGATTGGAGATATCGTTATAAGTAATTCTTTTACTTAAAAGAGCTAAAAGTTTGTCAGCAACAAAAAAAGAAATAAAAATGGGGATAATGGATCACCTTGCCCCAGCCCAAAGACAAAGATCAAAAAGCACATGGAACAATAACGGAATATCATACACCGAAACAGACATAACACCACTACCAGGACCTCTTAGATTCATTCATTCATATGGGTTAAAAACGTAGTAATAGGAAAATATAGATTGCAATGCCATGTCTAATCCAATCCGAAATGATTTTATATGGACCAAAAATTGTTTTATTCCATCATAGGAAAAATGATGTTACAGTACCTAGCTATGTTACTCTATCCTCCTCTCTCCTCATGAACTCACTGCCACATAAATAAATTTGGTGAGTTGAACACTTAGTTACTAGTGAAGTTACTCCCACTATGAGTAGTTTTAGTCAATTGAGCTTGAAGGTTTTGTAGTTTTCCCCTAAGGTTGGTAATCCTAAGTACTTCTCCTCAAAAATTAGAGAAGTCACATCAAGTATAGAGGGGACGTTTTACTGGATTGCCATCGGGCAAGAATCACCAAAAAACCGAGAGCACTTGGAAGGTTTTAGGAGTTGACACGTGGAAGCGGAATAAATGTCCAGAGCTTGATAAACATGTGGCTTTCAGATACAACAGAGTATCGTCAGTAAATTTAAGGCGTGACATACTGGGATCTCGTTGACACATCTTGATTGGAGATATTGTTATAAGTAATTCCTTTACTTAAAAGTTCTAAAATTTTGTCAGCAACAAAAAAATGGAGATAATAGATCACCTTGCCATAGCCCAAAGATAAATATAAAAAACACATGGAATAATAACAGAATATCATACACCCAAACAAACATAACACCACTATCACGGCCTCTTATATTCATTCATTCATATGGGTTAAAAAACGTAGTAATAGGAAAATATAGATTGCAATGACATGTCTAATACAATCCGAAATGATTTTATATGGACCAAAAATTGTTAGATTCCATCATAGGAAAAATGAAGGATTTTTTTTAGAAAAAAGGTTTGACTGGATGTTAGATTATCAATAAATTAAGTGCAAAGGATTTCTTAGAAATAATTGTAGGGATTCGTAGCATAGAAAACAAAAATGTTCCTACCGCAAGAATGAATAACAAGCCAAGATCTAATCTAGTAATTGGTAGCAACGCGATGGGATCATCATACCCTCGAAGATTGCTAAGCGTTAACGAGATAAATCTCGTGGTTGATGTAATCAATCACTTGCCGCTTTCAAAAGCGCGTAGAAGATCTTGACAGTGTGATGTCTGCGTTCCCCCTCCTTTCCTGTAGACAGTGTTGGGCCTCCAAGAGCAGAGGTTTGTAGAACAGCAGCAAGTTTCCCTTAAGTGGATACCCAAGGTTTATCGAACTCAGGGAGGAAGAGGTCAAAGATATCCCTCTCATGCAACCCCGCAACCACAAAGCAAGAAGTCTCTTGTGTCCCCAACACACCTAATAGGTGCACTAGTTCGGCGAAGAGATAGTGAAATACAGGTGGTATGAATAAGTATGAGCAGTAGCAACGGTGCCAGAAAAGTGCTTGGCGTGTAGTTGATGGTGGTGGTATTGCAACAGTAGTAACACAGTAGTACAGTAAACAAGCAGTAGTAACGCAGCAGTAGTAACGCAAAGCAGTAGTAAACAAGCAGTAGTAACTCAGCGGTATTTAGGAACAAGGCCTAGGGATTACACTTTCACTAGTGGACACTCTCAACATTGATCACATAACGAGAATAGATAAATGCATACTCTACACTTTTGTTGGATGATGAACACATTGCGTAGGATTACACGAACCCTCAATGTCGGAGTTAACAAGCTCCACAATAATGCTCATGTTTAAGTAACCTTTAGTGTAAGATAGATCAACGCTACTAAACCAAGTACTAGCATAGCATGCACACTTGTCACCTTCATGCATATGTAGGAGGAATAGATCACATCAATATTATCATAGCAATAGTTAACTCCATAATCTACAAGAGATCATGATCATAGCACAAACCAAGTACTAACACGGTGCACGCAACTGTCACCTTTGCACACATGCAGGAGGAATAAACTACTTTAATAACAAATCACTAGAGTAGCACATGGATAGTAGTGATACAAACATGCTGCAATCATAAAGAGATATAAATAAGCACCTCACTATGCCATTCAATGAGTAAGTATTCTGTGAAATCTAGCCTAAGAGACCCACACGGTGCACACACTGTCACCTTTACACACGTGGGACGAGGAGTCTCCGGAGATCACATAGGTAAAACTCACTTGACTAGCATAATGACATCTAGATTACAAGCATCATCATATGAATCTCAATCATGTAAGGCAGCTCATGAGATTATTGTATTGAACTACATAGGAGAGAGATGAACCACATAGCTACCGGTACAACCCCGAGCCTCGATGGAGAACTACTCCCTCCTCATGGGAGCAGCAGCGGTGATGAAGATGGCGGTGGAGATGGCAGCGGTGTCGATGGAGAAGCCTTCCGGGGCACTTCCCCGCTCCGGCAGGGTGCCGGAACGGAGATCCTGTCCCCGGATCTTGGCTTCGCGATGGCGGCGGCTCTGGCAGGTTTTCGTGGGTTTCGTCAATTCGTCCCGGGTTTTCTGATCCAGGGGCTTCTTATAGGCGAAGAGGCGGCGCCAGAGGGTCGAAGGGCTGGCCAAACCCTAGGGGGGCGCGGGCCCCTCTAGGCCGCGCCAGGGTATGGTGTGGTGGGCCTGTGCCCCCCCCTCTGGTCCCTCTCGTGTGTTCTGGATGCTTCCGGGGATTCTAAGATCTTTGGCGTTGATTTCGTCCGATTCCGAGAATATTTCGTTACTAGGATTTCTGAAACCAAAAACAGCAGAAACGAGAACCGGCACTTCGGCATCTTGTTAATAGGTTAGTTCCGAGAAAATGCACGAATATGACATAAAGTGTGCATATAACATGTAGATAACATCAATAATGTGGCATGGAACACAAGAAATTATCGATACGTTGGAGACGTATCGGCATCCCTAAGCTTAGTTACGCTCGTCCCGAGCAGGTAAAACGATAACAAAGATAATTTCGGAGTGACATGCCATCATAAGCTTGATCATACTATTTGTAAAGCATATGTAGAGAATGCAGCGATCAAAACAATGTGTATGACATGAGTAAACAAGTGAATCATATAGCAAAGACTTTTCATGAATAGCACTTCAAGACAAGCATCAATAAGTCTTGCATAAGAGTTAACTCATAAAGCAATAATTCAAAGTAAAAGCATTGAAGCAACACAAAAGAAGATTAAGTTTCAGCGGTTGCTTTCAACTTGTAACATGTATATCTCATGGATAATTGTCAATGCAAAGCAATATAACAAATGCAATATGCAAATATGTAAGAATCAATGCACAGTTCACACAAGTGTTTGCTTCTTGAGGTGGAGAGAAATAGGTGAACTCGACTCAACAATAAAAGTAAAAGAATGGTCCTTCAAAGAGGAAAGCATCGATTGCTATATTTGTGCTAGAGCTTTGATTTTGAAAACATAAAGAGAGCATAAAAGTAAAGTTTTGAGAGGTGTTTGTTGTTGTCAACGAATGGTAGCGGGTACTCTAACCCCCTTGCCGGACAAACCTTCAAAGAGCGGCTCCCATTTTATTTTATTTTTGGATGGCACTCCTTCCAACCTTTCTTTCACAAACCATGGCTAACCGAATCCTCGGGTGCCTGCCAACAATCTCATACCATGAAGGAGTGCCTTTTTATTTTAGTTTTATTATGATGACACTCCTCCCAACCTTTGCTTACACAAGCCATGGCTAACCGAATCCTTCGGGTGCCGTCCAACAATCACATACCATGGAGGAGTGTCTATTTTTGTTAATTAATTTGGGACTGGGAATCCCATTGCCAGCTCTTTTTGCAAAATTATTGGATAAGCGGATGAAGCCACTAGTCCATTGGTGAAAGTTGCCCAACAAGATTGAAAGATAAACACCACATACTTCCTCATGAGCTATAAAACATTGACACAAATAAGAGGTAATAAATTTTGAATTGTTTAAAGGTAGCACTCAAGCAATTTACTTTGGAATGGCGGAGAAATACCATGTAGTAGGTAGGTATGGTGGACACAAATGGCATAGTGTTGGCTCAAGTATTTGGATGCATGAGAAGTATTCCCTCTCGATACAAGGTTTAGGCTAGCAAGGTTGTTTGAGGCAAACACAAGGATGAACTAGTACAGCAAAACTCACATAAAAGACATATTACAAGTATTATAAGACTATACATCGTCTTCCTTGTTGTTCAAACACCTTACTAGAAATTATCTAGACCTTAGAGAGACCAATTATGCAAACCAAATTTTAGCATGCTCTATGTATTTCTTCACTAATGGGTGCAAAGTATATGATGCAAGAGCTTAAACATGAGCACAACAATTGCCAAGTATCACATTACCCAAAACATTTATAGCAATTACTACATGTATCATTTTCCAATTCCAACCATATAACAATTTAACGAAGAGGAAACTTCGCCATGAATATTATGAGCTAAGAACACATGTGTTCATTCGAACCAGCGGAGCGTGTCTCTCTCCCACACAAGCATGATGTAATCCAATTTATTCAAACAAAAACAAAAACAAAAGCACACAGACGCTCCAAGTAAAGTACATAAGATGTGGCCGAATAAAAATATAGTTTCAGGGAGGAACCTGATAATGTTGTCGATGAAGAAGGGGATGCCTTGGGCATCCCCAAGCTTAGACGCTTGAGTCTTCTTGATATATGCAGGGATGAACCACCGGGGCATCCCCAAGCTTAGACTTTTCACTCTTCTTGATCGTAGTATATCATCCTCCTCTCTTGACCCTTGAAAACTTCCTCCACACCAAACTCGAAACAACTCATTAGAGGGTTAGTGGACAATAAAAATTAACATGTTCAGAGGTGACACAATCATTCTTAACACTTCTGGACATTGCATAAAGCTACTGGACATCAATGGATCAAAGAAATTCATCCAACATAGCAAAAGAGGCAATGCGAAATAAAAGGCAGAATCTGTCAAAACAGAACAGTCCGTAAAGATGGATTTTATTATGCCACCAGACTTGCTCAAATGAAAATGCTCAAATTGAATGAAAGTTGCGTACATATCTGAGGATCATGCACGTAAATTGGCATAATTTTCTGAGCTTCCTGCAGGGCAGTGGGCTCAGATTCGTGACAGCAAAGAAATCTGGAACTGCGCAGTAATCCAAATCTAGTACTTACTTTTCTATCAACGGCTTAACTTGGCACAACAAAACACAAAACTAAGATAAGGAGAGGTTGCTACAGTAGTAAACAACTTCCAAGACACAAATATAAAACAAAGTACTGTAGCAAAATAACACATGGGTTATCTTCCAAGAAGTTCTTTCTTTTTAGCCATTAAGATGGGCTCAGCAGTTTTAATGATGCACTCGCAAAAGATAGTATGTGAAGCAAAAGAGAGCATCAAGAGGCAAATTTAAAACACATTTAAGTCTAACATGCTTCCTATGCATAGGAATCTTGTAAATAAACAAGTCCATGAAGAGCAAAGTAACAAGCATAGGAAGATAAAACAAGTGTAGCATCAAAAATTTCAGCACATAGAGAGGTGTTTTAGTAACATGAAAATTTCTACAACCATATTTTCCTCTCTCATAATAACTTTCAGTAGCATCATGAGCAAACTCAACAATATAACTATCAAATGAAACATTCTTATCATGAGTCTCATGCATAAAATTATTACTACTCCCAACATAAGCATAATCAATTTTATTAGTTGTAGTGGGAGCAAATTCAACAAAGTAGCTATCATTATTATTCTCATCATCAAATATAGGAGGCATATTGTAATCATAATCAAATTCACTCTCCATAGTAGGTGGCACCAAAAGACCACTATCATTATAATCATCATAAATAGGAGGTAAAGAATCATCAAAGTAAATTTTCTCCTCAATGCTTGGGGGACTAAAAGATCATGAAAACCAGCTTCCCCAAGCTTAGAACTTTCTATATTATTGTCAACAATGGTGTTCAAAGCGTTCATACTAATATTACTACCAGCATGCAAAGAAGATTTCATAGGTTTTTTAATTTTCGCATCAAACAATCCATGTTTTAAATCAGGAAATAGAATAAGAAGCTCACTCTTGTACATTATGCCAAACTAGTGTAAACAAGAAACAACAAGATGCAATTGCAGGATCTAAAGGAAATAGCTTTGAGCACACACACAACGGCGCCGAGAAAATTACTTTACCCGAGACCGTAGTATGAGAGCCTTTTACCTTTCCTCCCGGCAACGGCGCCGGAAAAGTGCTTGATGTCTACGTTCCCCCTCCTTTCTCGTAGACGGTGTTGGGCCTCCAAGAGCGAGAGGTTTGTAGAACAGCAGCAAGTTTCCCTTAAGTGGATACCCAAGGTTTATCGAACTCGGGGAGGAAGAGGTCAAAGATATCCCTCTCATGCAACCCTGCAACCACAAAGCAAGAAGTCTCTTGTGTCCCCAACACACCTAATAGGTGCACTAGTTCGGCGAAGAGATAGTGAAATACAGGTGGTATGAATAAGTATGAGCAGTAGCAACGATGCCAGAAAAGTGCTTGGCGTGTAGTTGATGGTGGTGGTATTGCAGCAGTAGTAACACAGTAGTACAGTAAACAAGCAGTAGTAACGCAGCAGTAGTAACGCAGCAGTAGTAACGCAGCAGTAGTAAACAAGCAGTAGTAACTCAGCAGTATTTAGGAACAAGGCCTAGGGATTACACTTTCACTAGTGGACACTCTCAACATTGATCACATAACAGAATAGATAAATGCATACTCTACACTTTTGTTGGATGATGAACACATTGCGTAGGATTACACGAACCCTCAATGCCGGAGTTAACAAGCTCCACAATAATGCTCATGTTTAAGTAACCTTTAGTGTAAGATAGATCAACGCTACTAAACCAAGTACTAGCATAGCATGCACACTGTCACCTTCATGCATATGTAGGAGGAATAGATCACATCAATATTATCATAGCAATAGTTAACTCCATAATCTACAAGAGATCATGATCATAGCACAAACCAAGTACTAACACGGTGCACGCACTGTCACCTTTGCACACATGCAGGAGGAATAAACTACTTTAATAACAAATCACTAGAGTAGCACATGGATAGTAGTGATACAAACATGCTGCAATCATAAAGAGATATAAATAAGCACCTCACTATGCCATTCAATGAGTAAGTATTCTGTGAAATCTAGCCTAAGAGACCCACACGGTGCACACACTCGTCACCTTTACACACGTGGGACGAGGAGTCTCCGGAGATCACATAGGTAAAACTCACTTGACTAGCATAATGACATCTAGATTACAAGCATCATCATATGAATCTCAATCATGTAAGGCAGCTCATGAGATTATTGTATTGAACTACATAGGAGAGAGATGAACCACATAGCTACCGGTACAGCCCCGAGCCTCGATGGAGAACTACTCCCTCCTCATGGGAGCAGCGGCGGTGATGAAGATGGCGGTGGAGATGGCAGCGGTGTCGATGGAGAAGCCTTCCGGGGGCACTTCCCCGCTCCGGCAGGGTGCCGGAACAGAGATCCTGTCCCCCAGATCTTGGCTTCGCGATGGCGGCGGCTCTGGCAGGTTTTCGTGGGTTTCGTCAATTCGTCCCGGGTTTTCTGATCCAGGGGCTTCTTATAGGCGAAGAGGCGGCGCCAGAGGGTCGAAGGGCTGGCCAAACCCTAGGGGGGCGCGGGCCCCCCCTAGGCCGCGCCAGGGTATG
This sequence comes from Lolium rigidum, assembly GCF_022539505.1. Classification (NCBI taxonomy): domain Eukaryota; kingdom Viridiplantae; phylum Streptophyta; class Magnoliopsida; order Poales; family Poaceae; genus Lolium; species Lolium rigidum. Next base: position 27,358 of record NW_025900439.1, on the reverse strand, counting down.
GTGTGGTGGGCCTGTGCCCCCCTCTCGGTCCCTCTCGTGTGTTCCGGATGCTTCCGGGGATTCTAAGATCTTTGGCGTTGATTTCGTCCGATTCCGAGAATATTTCGTTACTAGGATTTCGAAACCAAAAACAGCGAGGAAACGAGAACCGGCACTTTGGCATCTTGTTAATAGGTTAGTTCCAGAAAATGCACGAATATGACATAAAGTGTGCATATAACATGTAGATAACATCAATAATGTGGCATGGAACACAAGAAATTATCGATACGTTGGAGACGTATCACAGTGCGACAATCGGGCAGCACCTCCGCACTCGTTCACACGTACGGTGTCGATGAAGACATCCTCCTCCCCATTCCAGCGGGCAACGGATGTAGTAGATCCTCCTTGGAATCCCGACAGCACGACGGCGTGGTGACGGTGGTGGTGGAGAACTCCGGTAGGGCTTCGCCGTAAGCCGTGCGGGAGAGATATGGAGGAGGTGTGATGCTAGGGTTTGGGAGAGGGGGCTTGGGCGCCGGCCCTTGATGCCCTTGGTGGTGCTGCCAAGTGGTGGTCAGCCCCTCCTCTCTCCTCCCCTTTAAATAGGTAAAAATCCCTAGGGTTTACCCAAAAACCACATTGGAGTCCAACTCCAAAACTTACCAAAATTGGGAAACCTAGACAAGGTGGGATTCCTCATGGTGTGGCCAGCCACCATGGTGGAGTCCACCATGGACTCCACCTTCCCACTTGGTGGGTTGTCTAGGGCTGGTGGAGTCCCTCCAAGACTCTACCTGCCATAGTGATTTATTCCGGATGATTTTAAAACCTTCTATAACCTTCCATAAATTCACCAGACCGCTCCCAAACTTGGAATGTGACTTCCCATATATGCATCTTATTCTCCGGACCATTCCAAAACTCCTCGTGATGTCCTGGATCCCATCCGAAACTCCGAACAATATTCGAACTTCATTCCATATTCCATATCTACTTAAAATAACATCAAACCTTAAGTGTGTCACCCTACGGTTCGTGAACTATGCAGACATGATCGAGACACTTCTCCGATCAATAACCAATAGCGGGAACTGGAGATCCATAATGGCTCCCACATATTCAACGATGACTTCGTGATCGAATGAAACATACGTTACCGATTCCCTTTGTCGCGCGATATTTTACTTATCCGAAGTTTGATCCGCGGTATCTCTATACCTAGTCCAACCTCGTTACCGATAAGTACTCTTTATTCGTACTGTGATATGACATCCCTTGTGAGCCAGTCACATTCTTGCAAGCTAATTGGATGATATTCTACCGAGAGGGCCCAGAGTATATCTATCCATCATTTAGATGGACAAATCCCACTATTGATCCACGTGTTTAAACCTATACTTTCCGAACACTTAGTGCCACCTTTATAACTACCCATTTACGAAGTAGTGTTTGATGTCATCAAAGCATCCATCCGGTGTAGGTGTGATTAACATGATCTCATGGTCGAATGATTAGATTACTATGTATCTTAAAGGTTGAAGCAAAACGAACTTAATGACTTGATCATATGCTAAGATTACTATGGGTGTATGTCCATCACATCATTCACCTAATGATATGATCTTGTTATTAATAACATCCAATGTTCATGATCAGAAAACCATAATCATCTATTAATCAACAAGCTAGTTTAACAAGAGTCTTACTATGGACTCTTTTATATTTACAAAACACACAAGTATTGATATTTCCGTTTAATACAAGTATAGCACGGGATGTAAACATTTATTATGAATACTAAGATATAATAATAAACACTTTTATTATTGCCTCTTGGGCATATCTCCAACAATAATTCCTATGAGATTAAATTTTACAAATCAAACAACCATCATAGAAAAGGTTCTAATATTTGACTCTTTCAAAATTCTTATGCAAGTACTTTGAATCAAATTAGGGTGTGACTATTTCCCTGTCGTTCTCAGTCAGATAATATCATCAAATCTCAGTTGCAAACCATGACTAGCACGAATATCGAAGCAAATCTAAGAGCTGGAAGTTTTTCTTAGTTGCATCTACACTAACAACTGGAAAAAATCTCCCACCAACAACTGAAAAAAACTCAATTACAACACAACTTGCAATTCATGCACAAATCACGATACAATCAAACGGTGTAGAACTTAACTGAGGACGGACTTAATTCTTGGTTAGCAAAACGGATCAAATTAAGAGACCCTCTTGATAAGTTGAGGCCATAATTAAAGTGGCCGTCGCACACTCCGAGTAGCGGATCCAGCACAAAATGTCAGGGTGGTTTAACAATGTAACTTTCTATTTGATAATATTTACTTTAACTTTTTTCTATGATATATAGGCTATGTAAATTCAAGGCTGGTCCATGCCCCACCCTCCCTGGCTACCCTTTGGATCCGCCCCACACTCGTAAAGAGAGGAAAAAACTAGTGCATGCCAAGCGTGGAAGCGAGATCAACTTTTGCTCTTTTTTCGAACTCACATCGAACCCGGGTTTTTATCGGAAGTGCTAAATCTACGGACAGTTCTGTTACGGATTAAAGATACGGACGGAAGTGGAATCACGGGATTGGTTCAGTTTTCTCTGGGCGCCGTGATTATCGGGCTGTGATACCCTCACTTCTCTCCACGTAATCCCGTACTGGTTTTCCGTAAGCGTGAGCCCGTAGGTGTAGCATTACTGGGTTTTTATTGCTCCTACAAGCACCAACAACGTGACCAAATCCAGGAGACCGATCATCCGACTGAAGCTGCCTAAAATAGTGCTGTACTTGGGTCGCTAGAACGAGAACTTGAACACCATGTCATGCTTGTACGCCCCCTGCCCAGGCCTCACAATCTGCGACGGGAAACCAGGGTGGTTCACGGCGTCGGGGAACCCCTGAGTCTCGAGGCACAGCGCGCCGTACTCCTCGTACACCTTGCCGCCCTTCCCATGGATGTCCTTGAGGAAGTTGCCGGTGTAGAACTGCACCCCGGGCTGGTCTGCCCACAGCTCGAGGCCCCGCCCCGACGCGCCGTCCCGGACGGCGGCCACCTTCCGCAGCGCGTGCTCGTCCCCGTCCACGACGTAGTTCATGTCGTAGCCGTAGATGGTACTGCCGTTGGAGCTGCCGCCGGAGACCTGGTGGATGTGCGCGCCTACGGCGGTGGGCGCCCGGAGGTCGTAGGGCGTGCCGGCCACGGGCGCGACCTGCCCCGTCGGGATGAGCGTGGAGTCCACGGGCGTGTACCGGGACGCGAAGAGCTGGATCGTGTTGCCCAGGACGTCGCCGCTGCCCTGCCCGCCCAGGTTCCAGTACGTGTGCTGCGCCAGGTTCACCGGCGTCGCCTTGTCCAGCGCCGTCGCGTTCATGCGCACGCTCAGCACATACGGGCTCGACAGTTCGTACGTCACGTACACGTCCAGAGCCCCGGGGAACCCTGTAATTCATTGAGACAGCATTGTGACTTCTTCAGACTTGATTCCTACTTACCTACAAAGCACCGTAATTCTTGACAATCTGCTAAGTTTGTGAAATAAAACAGTTGCAGCTATTTTGTTTTGTTCCGTTTTTTTCTTTACTGAGTTCTTTTTTTTAAACGAGTTTACTGAATTCTTGACATGCAAGATGCCATTCTGCCGTGTTCATGATATGCATGATCTTGGACCGTTGTTTTGGATACAGAGCAATATAATTAGTTGCAAGTGGATGATACAGTACCACATGAATGCATGTTGGTGTGGGCACTGCTACTTGATTGTTGTTTTTCGGCGGAAATTTGCTTGGGCCAGTATCTTTTTCTTTCATAGTGGAAGACTAAAGTTTCCGATGTTTGCATCATTAGATGCGCACAGCTAAATTTTGGTAGATCGTTCTTACAAAGTTAGCCAAATGCTAAAGGGGAGATGGCAGGCTACATACATAAAAGAGCAAAACAAAAACAAAAAAAGTTATGGTTTTGCTATTTCTTAGGCCAAATGGGAAATACTGATAAGTCAATACTTCATACCAGAAACTACTGTTCTTATTCTTGAGAAACCTAACTTGAAATTAAGGATTTGTTTTTGTGACTAAAATAGAAACACGGGTGTGAAGTTGCAGCTCTTAAGTTCATAAATGAAAACAGCACGAGGTCAGCGGTCTGCTCTGCAGTATTAGTACTGACGTTGCAGATTTTATTCCGATCTTCTGAACAGGAGATCAAAGTGTCTGAAGACCAATAATTCAAGACAATAAAGAACGTCCTATCGTAAACTGTATAATCACATTTGCATCGTTTTTACCTTGTTCTCCATCAAAGCTGTGGTAGTTTAGTGTGATGTGTGGGGTGTCACCACCACTAACATATTCCTTCACCGTCCATATAACTTTGCTGAAGCCCCTGTGACCACCTGTAAAATGAACATGACAATAACTTGATTGATCATAATATGAAGCACAAGGGGTTTGTTTCACAGAAGAACATTCCCAAACTCTGGAGCATACCATGAAGTGCGTTCTTGACATCATTAGCATATAGGTGGTAAACTTTTCCATCGAGCACGAAGCGCGCATTGGCAACTCTGTTGGCTACTCGTCCGACAAGCGCTCCGAAGTAAGCAGATCCATTCTGATTGACAGGATTCAGAAAACAAATTGAGTACTAAGATGTTAACATTTACCCTTCAAGGAGGTAATTGGATACAATAAATCACTCTGAACTGTCAATTTTTGTCATGCTCTAGTTTCTAGATAAAACTTCCCTTTTTGGAGATTGCATATCGATATTTTCCCTTTGGAAAACGATGGAGATAAGCTTTGTCAACAACTTGCTTGGCTGGCACAAGATTTTGCTTAGACTAAACAGTAACATTATTTGACACGCAGAAGTGAGGCTTCAGAAAAGAGACTAGATAAAGGAAAACTTTATATGGCTAAAAGTGGAGGACAAGTTAACAATGATCAAGGCAAGACCGGCATCACATGGTGAGGTTGTCACTTGTCTTTCCTGTGGTCATATGCTATCTTCACGGGTAACATGGCCACCGCATAAATAGAACGGCATCCAGCTAATCGCTTTGTGGATTCATGGGTTTCACATAGTTTAGTTTTCCTCTTATCTTGATATTCCTTTACATGATTTAGAATCAAGTCTACCATACAGGTGCCGTCTACGCAGAAGTGAGACGTGGCGATCGCAATGCAACTTAGTATGTGGACAATTTCTTTTTCAAAACAGAGTATGCGAATAATTGTTTTCTATGTATTGGACCGACTGTTGGACCACGTTGTGTAGAAAATTTAACTAAGCCGACAAATAGATGTCCTGTATGAATTGATGAGTTTGATATTTAGAATCGGAATGATTTGACAGATGACAGCAATTTATGAGATTTTTTTAGACTGATTTATGGGACACCCAATCAGCAATTAAGTTCCCCCCTTTTCTGGAAGTGAAAATTCTCCAATGAAGCTGAGTATCAATCTTTGCTTCACGATACAAAAATGTACTACCAGGGAAAATGATCACGGTAAACGAGGAACATAAAAAAAAAAGATTTTTAGACATGTCGAATGAAATGAAAAATTGATTGTGCAGTAGAAGGGTAACCCACATTCTCTGTATGCTCTACAATCTACTACTAGGTGAACAATGAAGTTCACAAGTTCAGGCAGAAGCTGGCCAAGCAAGCAGTCATCTCGCGAGAAACAGAGGAGGGTTGCATATATATCAACTTTAAAAAGACTGAAATTATGAGGACAGTTGAGTGTGTGAACTTACAACATATTCAGCAATGGTGTCGTAGCCGAGGACAACATCCCCCAAATTCCCTGACAGAGAGAAAGAAGCACAGTCAGAATTCCCAACATATAGCGGGCAGAAAAGCAACAGAGCAGATAGCATGAACCGAACCGAAATCCCAAGACAGGAGTCTCCATCCACGGACACGACGCGATGTAGCATACCTTTGGAATCAGGAAAGATGACGGAGGTGACGGTGGCGCCCCAGTTGGTCACCTTGACGGAGAAATCTCCCTTGCTGAGCTCGTACACGCCGACCATCTTCCTCTCCGCTGCATTGGCGCCGGCGCCGGCGAAGGAGATGGCGCACACCGCCGCGAGAAGAAGAAGCAGCGGCGCTCGCGGTGCTCTAGCCATTGCTACTACTGGCTAGGCTAGGCTAGGCTTGTCCAGAGGAAGACGAAGAAAGAAAAGGACTACGGGGCCTACAGTGTCTTGGAAGTGCTGGATGGGTCGTGGGTGGATATATAGTCAGAGATGTACTAGGCTACTAGCATATGGATGCGACGGGATGATGACAAGCCTGAAGTGTTGTTTTCCCTCGGTTTCTGCTCCCAACGCCCCAGAGAAATGTCACGGCGTTGTCCTGTGCAGCGTGCGTTTTCCTTGTCCTGGCTCTTCTCTCCGTGCCCGGCGGCCCGGCCGTCCGACGCTGGCACTGACCGGTGGTGCGAGTGTGAACGTCGAACCTGAATATACGTGTGCTCGCGTGCTCTCTCTGATGAGATGATGAACATGAACATGTACACCGCCATGGTGTGTATCCACAGAGCGGTGCACGCTGCAACTTGGGATTACTAACGCGGAGAGAGCAGCTATAAGAAGAATCGTGGCAATAAGGTATCGTGACATGTTTTGTGCAAAAAAAGGTATCGTGACATGCTTAACCCTCCCCAGGTGGCGGCGCCGCGCCACTCCGGGGAGCCCCTCCTCACCGACCCTCCGGGCCCCCTCCAGCCCCTCCCTCCCCTCCCCTCACTGCCGCCGGAGGTGTCGCCGGGCAAAGCCCGCGCGGCATGGCGGCGGCGGGGGGTTTCAGCTGGTCGCGATCCTGGGGGTGGGGGCAGCGCTCCTGATCTCTTTTGTGGTGGTGATGGTGCGCGGCATCGGTGGCCGGAAGGCGAGGCAGTGGCGGTGGTGGCGTGGCCGATCTTGACCCTTGAGGCCTGGAGGTGACCGTGTCTGTTGATCTCGGGTGGGGGATCTTGGGATCCCACACAAATCCCCATCGGTGAAGATCCAGTTGACGACGAGCTTAGGGTGATGGGGCAGCCGGTGAAAACCGCGCTTCACTCTCGTTCTTGGCAGACGATGGTGACATCGCTTGGCGTCGTTACCTTGTCGAAAGCATCGTCTTTGCTTGTCTCGTCATTACACTCGGCGAGTTGGAAATGTGCGGCTGCCGGTGAAAATCGTGCTCCGACCATGGTCATGGCGGCGATGGCGACGTTACGCGGCGTTACCTTCTTGAAGGCATCGCTATCGCAACCTGCATCTACCCACTCGTGTTGCTCCGGGGAAACCTTAGATCTTGGTCTCTCGGATCAGACGATGGCGGCGCTACCTGCGTCGTTCTACCTCTTGGGGCATCGTTTTTGGAGCAGCTGCTGGATGTTGGCGAATGTTGGTGGAGTGGCATTGATGGCGCTGAGTCTCGGTGGCATGGTGCTGCATGGTATCGACGACGGATACGGGATGATGTATGCGTGCAGGATGGTGGAGCCGTCTGACGTCATGGTGGCATCGACGGCATGTCTTGCAAGGTTAATGTGATGATCTCTATTGAAGATGGGGTCGATGAAGACGACAGTAGAAACTTCTGTGGCGTGTGTGTTGGCGTGCGCTGAGAGTCTGCTTGACTGGATGTGCTTCTCACCTGCTATTGGGCGGCTTGGAAAGACATTTGGTTTTTTGGATGATGTGAGTTGGTGTTTTGTCACCCCCTTCATCCCTCTATAGGTTTAGCGAGATGATTTCGAGTTTGATCTTTTGTATTGCTCTTGTAAGGTGTTGTGAATAATCTAATAAAAAACCGTGTGCATCCCTTAGATGCAGAAAGTGGGGTGATTTTTCCCCCATTTCGAAAAAAAGGTATCGTGCGTCACAAACTCAATTCAGCTTTCGGGTGCGTATGATCGCTTTACCATAAAAACATATTTTTAAGAGTTAAAAAATTTTGATAAAAAAATTTACATGTACATCTCCATAATATATGTTTGTTCGTCAAGTTTCACGAAAAAATGATATTTTTTGTAGTCTACGTGAAAAAGAGAAAATTTATCTTGTGACAAGTACGTCTTTGTTTAGCACCAAATTTCGTCCTTTTACATACTCCTCACGACAAGATTTTTCATTAAACGACTTTGCGAGCATGTAGCATATGAAGATGTACGTGCGAAATTTTTGTTTCAATTTTTTTGACATTTCAAAATGTGTCTAACATGCATTTCAAAATAAAGGGAGCATCATGTGCCAAAACATCACTCCCGTCGTGTGTCCCTCGCGTCGCGTACCTCCACGGGCAACCAAGGGAGAAACCCTAGCCGCCACCCCCTCTTTCCTTCGCCCTCACCTCGTCGCGGGACCCTAGGCCCTCGTGGTCGTGGGGCAGCGGGAGGGTTAGCACTTGGCGATAATTTGGAGCAATGGCAAGACCTAGTGTGGCTGCTTCTCCTGGCGGTGTGGCGTCACGGGGACAACTATATCGGCAAAGGGTGTTGATTGATCTACGACACCTGGACCTTAGGATGGTGGCGTCCACTCCCTCGGGGATGTTTGGCCAGGAGGCGGCTCCTTGGGGCGGTGCCTGGAGCACAGGTTCGTCCCAAGAGGTGCATGGCGACCGGAGCTTTCTGGCGTCGACGCCATTGGATGTGGGAGAGTCGTGGCCCTTTGGGCACTGCATATCGGAGATGTCACGTGGAGTTAGGATGGTGCAACCACCGATGAAAGCCGCTTCCCAACTTCGGCCATGGTGGGCGATGGCGCAAACGCTCACAAATATGCACATACACTCTCTCATATGAACTCTAGTGGTTGTGAGTGTCACTGCCCTCCTAACCACACAACCACATGTTAGTTTTCATGGTGCCTAAGAGCATCTCCACCGGTGCCCCCAGATAGGCGCCAACAGGTGCGTTGGCAGTACCGTATCGGAGGCGCTGGCACGCCATCCTCTGTTTGGGGAACGGGTTCCCACACCGGCGTCCCCAATACAGCAACCGATATAATATTTTTAGCTAAAACAAAAAAAAATTCATTTTAGTTATATATTACAAATTTGCTACACTGCTACACTTGTATCCTATTGGCCATCTGGCGGTGCGTTGGATGGTCCTTCCTAGCCAAATCCCAGCTTCTCGTACGCCGTGCGCCTCCTGTCCCGGTCGACTGAGATATATTTTTGTGGTATGTATCATGCATCCTTTGGTTTATCAATTGTCCACGGCTATTCTACAATGATGCACATATAAATTGTTTCCACCATCGGAATCATTTTTTCTATGATTAGAGATTAGCACACTCTCAACGGAATCTAACATTAGGAGAAACTAGCTGCGTGGAATTGCGAGGGCATCATCGTTAATGTGCGAAAAGTGTTTACGGAAACAATTGTCATAGCTGTTGCAAGATAAAAGTACAAACGTTATGTTACACTTGTTGATGCCATTTATAAGGTCATACAAGGTATCAAAAACGAAGTTACCAACTCTCCTAAGAATTTCCGTTGTGCATCTAGCAGGCTATCCAAACCGGACATCTTGATACGCTATACTGTATCGAGTACTGTCAGTTTTCTTTACAATCAATTATATAATCGACCGTGTCAAACCAGATTATACAATCACGTAACTATATTAATTAACCACTTTTAAAATCCTGGCAACTCATTTTAGATCTAACTATCAATATAATTAGGGTGATATAGCTTAATGTTGTGTCTCTATTTGACGACTCATCTATCTTGTTTTTAGTTAGTATATAATAGATAGATAAACACGGTGGCACATCAGCATTTCTCTTAGAAAGACTCAAGACTCTTTAAGATTTGACCGCTTGCACTAACTCTCCACTTGTAATGAGCTTGTTCAAAAAAAATATGTTAGCATAGATCATGTATGAGCCTAAAACCAAGTTGATTATCATACATTATAGAAATTAATAGATATTTGTAATCAGCGTAAGCCATGCAATTGTTGTCAAATTTTTGTCATGTTTGTACTAATATTCATCTATGTTGTTAGTTTTTTAAAAGAGGTAGTTGTTGATACACCACCAATGCCTCCCGTAATTTCTTTTACATCGACGTATTAGCGTTTATCAGCAATTATTTATCTGGGGTAGAAAAAAGAATATCAGTGCTCACTGATGTTACCGGATTCCGGTAAATAGCGATATTTAAATCCGCTGTTATTTTTTCAAAAGAGGCTGCACTACTGTTGCCTCCTGTATTTTTCTATGTTGACGTATTAGCGTATATCATCGTATTTTTATCTCTGATACGTATTAGCGTTTATCAGCGATTATGTATCCCAGGCATGAAAAATATCAGTACTCACCGACGTTACCAGTTTTCGGAAATAGCGATATTTAAATCCGCTGCTAGTTTTTGAAAAGAGGTTTCACCACCGTTGCCTCTTGTATTTTTCTGTGTTGATGTATTAGCGTATATTATAGTTTTCTCTATCTCGGGTGGATAAAATACCGGTGATCACCATTATTACTGGTTTTCGTAAATACCGGCGGTTCGAGATTTGTAAAAAATTAAATGTGAGTGAATTATATAAATTCCAGTATTTTTTGCCTGGCACAAATTTTCTCGCTGCTAACCAGAAACAACGGGTTGAGATTTCTTTTTAGGAAACACTGGCCGAGACAAAAAAAAAACTCTCTGAAGTATATTAATCAAGTTCATGGATTAGCCTCGTGCAAATTGCAGTAGTGGTTTACATGCATGTCACGTAAAAACAATATTTGCACGCCAAGATGCATCGGTTGTTCAGCAGACCTAATCTTGTACGTGCCACAAACATTGTAGATTGGTTACCGAGAAAAGGGTAAAAGATTGCCCCTTCATTGAAAATCGCGTCAATAAAATGATCAAAAACCACCTAGTAGAGTCCTATGAAAATAAGACTTTATTATGGATCGTTATCAGTTTTGTCTTCCATATTTTATCTAGACCATGTCATGCATAAGAAATTGCATCTTTTTTTTTTTCTGTGAACAGACTCAGCTAAATTCGTGTACGTACTTCCTTCCATGTCTAGCTAATATTTTTCTGAGCCTATCTTTTAAAGAAAATATATGGACACATGTAGAAATTACACAATCTTGTAGTTATAAGCCGTGACAGACGTGTCATAAATTTACTTTTGCACATGTATATTGTTGTACATAACACTTCTTATCTTTAAATCTTAGACGTTAAATTAAAATCATCGGTTTATATTTGTTAAGCATATGTGGATTAACCTGGTGCCTCGAAAAACATCCTTATTTTGTTTTTAGTATATAATAAAAATAGATAGATAGATAGACTAGATTCATCATGAACCTTATGGGTTCTCCCAACACATAGGGAGGAGAGGTAATACGAGAGCGTAGGACCGGTGCAAGTATTTTCCTAGTGTACCCACATCCCTGTTTGAGCCTCTTCCCGTAGATCTCCTTGCCGGCCTCTCTCTCTCCCTTGTCGCCGAAGGCTATGGTGGCCCGGGACGGGTGCGAGGGGGTCGGGTTTCTAGTAGTTTTAGGTTTTCTCTTTGTTAGCTTCGTCCTCCCCGCAAATAAAAAGGCGGACGGTTCCAGATCCATAGATACTCTCTTTCTCAAGCTTTCTTCCTCAACTGAGCAGCAACGAGACGGAAGGTAAGAGTGAGAGGGTCGGTGCTTCCTATGCCGGCACCTCTCTGTTGGTTTCATGGTGAGGATTAGCTTTGGTCTTCCTCGCTCCCAAATCCCTCTCTACTTCTTGCTGGAATAATTTCGAGCTAGTGGAGTGTTACTCTCTCTACCCTCTTCTTTGTTTGGCCATGGTGGCGGAGAAGGAGAGTCTCGGAGGGGCTCTACTCCTGAGCTTGGTGGAGCTTAAAAACACAAATACTTTTCTTCGTTCCACGAAAGTTGTCTAGAATTTATTTAGATTCAGATATATACCTAAACACTAAATAACATCTAGATACACATAAATTTTGACAAACCTCATTTAAGTTTTTTTTCAGAACCTACAGGAGATATGTGCATCATTTCATTAAAATAGAAAAGAGATACCGGTTACAGATGCAGTCCTGAAAAAGACACCCCACCTCTAGGCCACCCAACGGTGGAAACACGATTCTAGGTCACACCTCTCTCCAACCCACGCCTACTAGAGAGCCAAAGGCTCCATTCTTGAACAACATCATCAAGCACTCTACTCGCCAGCGGGGCGTGATCGTTGAAGACCCTCGCGTTCAGTTCTAGCCACATAGATTTGAGCACAAGCATGATGGCAGAGTTGGCAACCTTGATGTCATCACGAGAGAGGTGGGCGACCGAGCCGACCACTAGGTTGGCAACAGATTGTCTGTACCCGGCACGGCAAGGTCAGCCCGGCACGACAAAAAAAACTCCCACACGCTGCGAACGAAGGAGCGATGCAGTGCAAGGTGAACAGAGGTTTTGTCGGCGGAGTTGCACAACGGACACGCCACGTAAGATGGCAATCCGCGGCGCAACCTTTGATCTGCCTTCCAGCAGCTACGACGAAGAGTGAGGTATGCGTGGAACATGAACTTGAAAGGCGCGAAGCAGTTTCACACATGTGCAGCACCGGGGAGTGCATCGGTGTCATGGAAGAATGCGTGGTAGGCGGGCTTGGAAGTGAACCTATCGTCTTCCGTCCACTTCCACACAAACTCGTCTGCACCATCGCTAAGGGAGACATTCCCCGCCGCGGCCCACAGCTTGAGAAACTGGACGACAACGTCCACAGACAGCTCGCCCACGATGTCGCGGACCCAGTTGTCATGGGGCAGCCCTTCGCTCACCTTGCGACGATGGATGACGCTGGGACTAACAAGCTTAAGGACCGCCGGCGCCAGCACAGCCACAGACAAGCCATTGATCCAAGGGTCCTCCCAGAAGAGCAAGTTGGCGCCTAGGACAACCTTGATGGTCACCAAAACGTGAAACATGGCCGTAGCGTCGGCACACACACAGAGTAGGAGGCACCGAATGACCGGACGTAGGGTCTATTTGGTTCCTAGCCATAATTTGCCAAGCTAAAATGTGGTTAAAATATTGAAGCCAAACTTTGGCAAAAAAGTTGAGTCTATGACAAATAGATCATACATGCAATAAAATGTGGCAAGCCAAAAGTGGCAAAAATCAAACATGGCTTCTAAATTTTAGCTTAGCAAATTGTGGCTAGGAACTTTTCTTTTCTGTGAAACACAGTACAGACGTAGATGCTCACATATATGCACATACACTCACCCCTATGAACGCACGCACACCCTACCTCTATGAGCACCTCCGAGAGACTGCGTCCAAGAAACTTCATCGACGGGTCTTGAAATTAACGAAATCACCACAGGCACCTCGATATCAACGGAAACATCGCCTTCCACTGAAGAATATTTCGCTTTTAATGAGACACAAAAGTGTTAAATATTGTGTTTAAACTCTGGTGGGCTGGAGGTGCTACTGCCCCTCCAAACCACCCAACCACGTGTTGGTTCTCAATTGTGGCTAGGAACCAACATGCCCAGAGTGAATGACTTGGCCATTCACAGCAAACCACCGGCACCAGAACCATGCTGAATTTGCTATGAACATGTGACCACGTTGCACGACCGTAACCTGCCAAAAGTATTCAGCACAGCACAGCTCAAGCAGCATTTTATTACGCCTTCGAATGACAGCGATTAACCTCCGGTCCCAATGCCGCATTTTATTACAAAGCTAGCGATATGTTACAGCACAGGCCACAACACACGACGGAACAAATTCAGTTACGCGTCGGAGTAGCTCGCCTGGCTAGAGAACCTGAAGACCATGTCGTGCTTGTACACATGGCCGGGCCTGACGATCGACGACGGGAACTCGGGGTGGTTCACGGCGTCAGGGTACGCCTGCGTCTCCAGGCACAGCGCGCCGTACTTCCTGTACACCTTGCCGTCTTTCCCCTTCTCGTTCGCGAGCCCGCCGGCGGTGTAGAACTGCACGCCGGGTTGGTTCGCCCACAGCTCGAACGCCCGCCCGGACTTTGGCTCCTGGACGCGCGCCACCTTCCGCATCGCGTTCTGCTTCCCGTTCACGGCGTAGTTGATGTCGTACCCATTGCCGCCTCCCCGGAAGATCTCCAGGTGCGTGCCCACGGCCGTCGGCTTGCGGAAGTCGTACTTCGTGCCGGCCACAGGCACCACCTGGCCTGTCGGTATCATGGACCCGTCCACGGGTGTGTACTTGGATGCGAGCACCTGGAGCTTGTGCTTGAGGACGTTGCCGCTGCCGTGGCCGGCGAGGTTCCAGTACACGTGGTTTGCCAGATTCACCGGCGTCGCCTTGTTCCTGGCCGTCACGTTCATGCGGATGCTCAGGTCGTATGGGCGGGAGAGCTGGTACTTCACGTACACGTCCAGGTCGCCTGGGAATCCTGCATGCCCCAGACGAGATCACACAACCAAAGAAGTCCATGTCAGATCAACGGTATACGATTCGATGATGGTACTACAGAAATGGCCACAACCAACATCACATCTGATAATATAAGCCTGATGTTTCTGTGCTGCATATTATGAACACTGTCGATGTTTTGCTGTCTGTCGCTGAAGCTAGCACAGGATTAACATTGGACACATTCGGAGAGGACCATTTGGGAATATGGCCCCATTATCCCCTTTCGTTGTTCTAAGAGATTCTATACCGTGGTCCGATAAAAAAGTTACAGTCTGATAAATTTATCAAAGCACAAGAAATTGACAGCATTCAACTTGGTTTACCTTGCTCTCCGTCGAAGCTGTGGTAGTAGAAGGTGATGTATGGGGAGTCACCATCGTGTACATGCTCCTTCACCGTCCAAATGACCTTGCCGAAGTTCCTGGGTCCTCCTAAACAAGCAGCAAGGAAATGATGGGGAGTAAACCTATCAATCTTACTGTATCGTGAGTCCATGCACTGGGTTTGTAGAAACTAAAAAGGGATTGAAGCGAAGTCTGGAGCATACCATGAAGCGTATTGTTTCCATCATTAGGGATGAGATGATAGGTTTTCCCATCTAGCACGAACTGCGCGTTCGCAATTCTGTTGGCTACGCGCCCAACCGTCGCTCCGAATGACGCAGATCCACTCTGATGAGGAGACAAGCAACAAAATACACAAATAATTTAGGAGTGTTTGGATATATGGATCATGCATGCAACATAATTAAAGCTGCATTGCATATTTCAGCATATATTACGTCCAGCCACAAACTTTCTCCTGCTTTTCTGGCTCTGGATTGTTTTTGGTTTCAGGAGAAAAAGGGAGATATGGTAATGCAGTGTGTGTGTTTCATATTGTCATCCAATAAAAAGAGAAAGCTACGGAAAACAGTAGGAGAACAATGTATATGTAATACTGATCCGAAACAGCTAAAACAGAGGGACATGTGATCTTACAGCATATTCAGCAACGGTGTCGTACCCAAGAACAATATCAGACAAGTTCCCTGCATAAAAAGATTTCCACCACTTGAGAAACAAGGTGCAAACATGCATATGGGCTCCTGGAAGCAATAAGAAAAGCAGCCATACCTTTGCCATCAGGGACAATTGCAGACACAATGGCAGCTCCCTGGTTGGTGACCTTTATGGAGAAATCCCCATTCCTGTTCTTGAGCTCGTAGAAACCACCACCGGCCTTCCTTCTGGCATCGGCGTTGCCGGCCAGTGCAAGGCACAGCAGCAACGCAACAGGGAGCAGTGCAGCTCTGGCCATCATTGGCTTGTTGCCTAGGAGGGACGTTGCACAGCACTACTAATGGTCAGACTGGTTTACTGGTTTGCACGTTGCAAACAGCACAAAGGGGGTAATCAGGTATGGCTAGCTGGCTACTCGAGAATGCAATCGGCCACTGGGCGGATATGTATAGCAGCGCATAATTAGTAGTACTAATAGTAATTACGACCCAGCAATCAGACATCAGCCTGCGTGTAGTAGCTGTCGTGCAGGTAATGTGACACTGAGACTGCTCATAGTGGGAGTAACATAGGTAGTAACATCACACATTTCAAGACATTTTGGTGACATGGCATACTAATAAAAGAAGAAAGAGAGTGAGGTGGTAACTAGCTATGTTACCATAACATCACACATCTCAATGCAATATGAGTCTACAACATAATTAATGACACATTACATGACACCACATCTAAGTTACTACCCACATATGTTACTAGTCTAGTCTAAGTTACTCTCCACTATGAGCAGTCTGAAAGCATCTCAAACGACTGAATCTATTTCTCGTGCAAGAATCCAAAAAAGATCGTCCCCATTATAGTCGCAGCTAATTAATTTCACAAATCTGGCAGTGATCTTGAAATGGCGAGAATTCAGCTCAGTTCGGATCGTTTTTAAGGATGCGAGTGGTACTGCACAAGTCGGTAAAAAATGTCTGCTTTGTTCAGTTTGTTGCCTTTTTGGTGTTGACAGGAAAGGCAAGGTACTCCCTGACGTGCCATTGTGCACGTCAGAGAAGCCGAGTCCCCACTCCCCAGATCAGCAGTCCAGCCACCAAATCGGGAAAGCACGGCGCCGCCAGGCGCCCTCGACCAAACCTCTGCTTCTTCCCCAAAGGAGTAGGGTCCTAAAATAAGAAATCTGCTGCCCCTAATCCCCAAGATCCCGCTTGGCATCCACTCACACTCTACAGGCGCTCAACTTCGCCAAGCTCTACCACAGATCGGAATGGATGACGAAGATAGGGAAGGAAGGGGTGGAGGAGCTTACCGGCGATAGTGCCGCCGTCGTAGGAGAGGGGTGCCGGAAATGCGGTCGTTGCGGCGCCGTTCGCCTCTGGATCGCGCGATAGCGAGAGAAGTGTGCTCCGCTTTGTTGCGTTGTGTTCTGTTTTTGTAGGGGAGAGGAGTGTGTACGTGCTGGTTCGGGATATTTTATCTTCCGCAGGTTGGTAGATTGGGAGGGAAATGGACCGCGATCCCGGCCGATAAATAACTTGCCAAAATTAACTCGGATTTAAGAAGAAAAAAACGTGAATTGCAACCCTTAATGAAGGTTGTCAGTATCTACTATCTAGATACTAGATAAGATCATTTTCTTATCAGCGGTATCGTATCGTACTATCACGATACTATGAGATTTTATTTTAATTAAAATATATGTATATAAAAATATATCTCAAATATATCTTAATTTAATTTCTAATTTGAATCTTGAGCATATTCTATGTCTTTCATAAAGCCTCGTCATGTAAATAATTTATTTTTAAGTAATATAAATATAAGCCGACTCATCCAATGCATGATACAAACATAATTAATTAGGAACCTGTGAAACAAAAGACTAGGTATGCTTGACAATCGGTATAAACAAATAGCCTAGTTGATTGCTTTCTTGTACATAGAAACTCCTTTTTAAAACCATCTCGCCCAAACTTATTAATGTTGTATTGTTTAAATACTTAGTTAGCCCCTGACACTACAAAACAAATTTTACTTTGAGCTTGCCAAACTGTTTTGTTCATATTTTTTAGCATAAGCATGGGATCGTATAGTATCGCTTTTGGCATGTATTGCGATACGAGTAAGATACTACGATACATCACGATACTGTCAAGCATCCTCTTAATGCAAATTAATCGATGTTCGAAATAATATTCATGGATTCCAATGAATAAGCTGCTCAATTTTAAATGTATATCTTCGACCAAGAATTATGTCTTAACATATAAAGATTATTGGTATAAAATTGACGTTGTTACAAAGTGTGTTCTAATATGAATCTGATAATACTAATTACTATACAATCAATATATTGTTATGTGGGTGGATCCTGGATGACTGCAATGTTTTTTTCACATGTGTGGGGACACCGGATGAAACCACTAAATGCTGCAAAAAGTATCTCGAGTCGCGGTACTCCCTCTATCTCAATATAACTTGTTCAAATCTTTGTATCTGGACAAAGTTGAGTAAGTTATTGTGGGACGGAGGGAGTACCATTTTTTCTGTGTATGTAGCATTTTCATAAATGAAATAGCATTTTGCAGCAGTTCTCTCTAAAAAAAATTCTAAGCTTATGAATTGTAGCAAAAATGTTATACTCCCTCCAATATAAATTAATTATCACTGATTTAGGCAAAACTTTGCCAAATCTGTCTAGATTAAGTGAAGGTGCGACATAATTTGTACCAGGGGTAATAACATTTTAAACTGCAGCAATGTAGCAAAAAGCAACAACACATTTCCATTTTTTTGTATCAAAACGTAAAAACTCGTGAATCCATTTGCAACAACAAAAAAGTAATGCATCCAACGTTGGAGATATTCCTATATTGCATATGCACAAAAATCACTGTAGCATTTTATCCGTGCTTAAACAACGAAAGCCATAGTCACTTATCACAGCCCGAAAGGCCTTTCGCAACCTAAAACATATCCCCAAAACAACTAACACCTAGCTCATCGTCTCTAAGCTCGCTGGTGATGAATTTAACTTGTCGGAGCCAGATCCGGCAACCCTGGAGTTATTCCTCTCGCCACCCTAGCTAACAACGAACTATTGCTTGCCATGTCGGGAGTGTAACCAAAAGAGTCGAGATCGATGCATCATCGCGCCTCTTTGTTGGGCACGTGGGATGAGCGGTGGCCGAGCAACCGAAAGCTGTGGGGTGAGCGCGCACCTAAGCATCACGAGTTGGCACAACCAATGGAGAAATCTAGGAGGGAGGGGCGGCGTCACATGTGTTGGTGGTCGGTTATTTCCCGGTGCGACACCGGCAAGCCACACGTGGTGGCCGGTCTCTAGTCCCGCTCTGTATAACATGAAGAGAAAAGGAAGGATCGAACAAACTGATACTAGAGAGATAGGAGAAAAAAAGAGAGTTTATGTGGCTAGGGCTTCCATCGCCTATGCCAATGCTATCGGTGGCTCGTCCCGCCTCCGATGTCTTTTAAGTTTTGGAGGTGTGGCGGAACTCGCTCTCTCGTCGGCAGGTGAGTTTCCATTTCTTGTTTTAGGTTTCACTTTTAATCGATATATGAATGCTAATGAAGTGATAAATTACATGTAAATCGATAAACAATGCGTCGAGTTTCACTAGCATAACATATCACACTTTTCAGCCGTTTAATTTTGGTAGTAGAAAATTCTTCCTAGATGTTCATATTTCACGGTCAAATTACAGCACGCTCCGGGCCCATTGCCACATTTCGATTTTAGCACATTGACCTTGTCACTTCCCAAAGTTAACAACATGCTACGGCACATGCCACAAGAACGCTAAAAAAACTGACGGATCAATGAAGTCAAAGCACGCATCTTAGTAGAACTTGATATAAGTGCAATGACATCAGGACTTCAAATTTTCAAATCATGCATCTTAGTAGAACTCGAGCAATGACATCAGCACTTCAAATTTTCAAACATAAGTGCTCCCCCTACCATATTTATTTTTAAAAAAATCAAATGTTTTAACTCTATAACCATTAACTAACGATTTGTCTTTATTGTCCACTTTATTCTCCACAAGATATACAAAACTAGACCATATATTTATATATCTCAATGACAATTTTAACGCTAAATGTTATCACCAGACAATTCATTATATCACCACCATCTTATCTTAGTGGAATATTTTTAATTAAAAACTGGTGAAAGATAAGCAATTGGGGGTGCCAATTTAAAAGAGAGAAACCAAGTGGCCAGATAAGAGTCTATGAGGCCGGTTGAAAGGATCGTATGCCGCACCTAGAGGGGGGGTGAATAGGTGCTAACCAATTTTTAGTTCTTTTTCAACTTAGGCTTGACACAAAGGTAAATTCTCTAGATATGCAACTAAGTGAATATACCTATATGACAAGGATATCAACTAAGCAAGATATAGCTACGCAATAGGAGATAGAGTGGGATAGAGGTAACCGAGAGTGGAGCACGCGATGACACGGAGATGATTCCCGTAGTTCCCTTCCTTTGCAAGAAGGTACGTCTACGTTTGGAGGAGTGTGGTTGCTACGCAAGCCAAACCAACAGCCACGAAGGCTTCACTCGGATCTCCCGTGAGCAACGCCACGAAGGCCTAGCCCACTTCCACTAAGGGATTTCCTCGAGGCGGAAACCGGGCCTTTACAAAGTTCTTGGGGCACACATCCACAACCAAATTGGAGGCTCCCAAATCTGTAACAATACAACAATCAACAACAACACATCAACAACAAATCAACTAGGGAACCAAATAGGAACACTAGCATGAGATCCCTCAAACAAGTGAGGGGAAATGAAGAACGCTTCGGTGAGGATGTAGATCGGTGTCTTCTCCTTCGAATCTCCAAAGATCAAGAGCTTTGGTTGGGGGAGGAAGGAGATCTTGCAAATCTTGTGTTCTTGAGGTGGCTCTAATGGTGGTGAAGCTTGGCAGATTTTTCTTGCAATGATTGAGCAACTTGTCCCTTTGGAGAAGAAAGCTATTTATATGGGTGGAGCTTTCGGATCCGACCGTTGGGGACGAATTTCACTTACACCGGAAGTTCCGGCCAGGATGGCCGGAAGTTCCGGCTTCCACCGAAGTACCGGCCATTCGGGCCGGAACTTCCGCTCTCGATAAAATTCCCGCAAAGCAAAAGAAGGGGCGGAACTTGGGCGGAACTTCCGGTGGCCGGAAGTTCCGGCCAAGTTCCGGCCAAGTTCGGAACTTGCCGAAAACCTTACTCGGACTATACCGAGCCACAAACTCCGCATTCCGGAACTTGCCCGGAAGTTGGGCGGAAGTTCCGCCGGCCGGAACTTCCGGCCAACTTCACCGGAACTTCCGGTCAGGGAAGAAAAGAGCAGTGGCCAAACCGCGCCGAGGAGCTTCGCTGAATAAGCCGGGCGGAACTTCCGCCTGCTGGGGCCGGAACTTCCGCCAGTCACAGAAAAACTGCAGAACTTCAGAACAGCTAAAGCAATTCACCGATCCAACATAATTTTTGATAGCTTGTACCTGTCTACATCAACACACATAAAAATATACATAGTGTTGACGTCAAACACACAAAACCCAAAAGGGCGGGAAATGTTCTTTCAATCTCCCCTTTTTGGTGTTTGATGACAACACAAGTATTTGCAAGGAATGGATAATGTAAACAACAATGTGAGAGATATAGAGGAGCTCCCCTAGATATGAGCAATGGTACATAAGAAGCTCCCCTATATCTTGCATCCGTCTTCCAAGGGTTAGCAATACAACATAGTGATAAGCATATGGATAATAAGATCATGCACACATAGATAACCAAGGAAGACTCACATACGGAGTTTACCATACACAAATAAGGTTCCAAGCACATAGATAGAGTTTACAAACCAAATAGCTAAGACATAGTTCGACACCATAAAGATAAATAGAATCACAAGCAATAAAAACCAAAGCCAACACGAGCTTGTGACTCCCCCATGCAAATACCCACCGAAGAGCAACCTAATAAGGTCTCATTCTCCCCCTTTGGCACCAAAGCACCAAAAAGGAAAAAGAGAAACTACGCGCCCCAAGGGTCGGCGTTAGCCCAGCCGGGAGGGAGGTTCGATGGAGCGCCGGGGTAGGGAGGAGTGTGAGGAGGAGACTCGATCTCAAGACCATCCGGAGGAAGAGGGACACCATAACTAGAGACCCACTCAGCTTCCGGAGTGACATTCTCCTCGGATCCGGGGGGAGACACTTCCACCTCAAGGGCCCTCATGATGCTCTTCTGACGCACCCTTGACTTCTTGGCTTCAACATGCTGCTGATACTGACGGTGGTTGACTGCAGAGGTGAGGCAAAAGATCTGTCTCATGCGGCGTGCTAGCTTGGAGGCCCAGCTAGGTGGCTTCTCATCCATGGGGTTAACATCTTCAAGAGGAGAGTTGTGGCGCTTGGCCCTCAATGACTTCACTTCATGGGATGTGAGAGTGAGTGGAATGGATTGAACGAGTCTAGCCTGACAAGTCTCCATCCAAGTGTCCTCAATGAGCTTCATAATGTACGGAGCATAGGCGGGAAGCTTCTTCTCCATCACACATGACCACATCTCATGATAGATGTAGTCCATCACATCAAGCTTCTCACCGGTGCCCTTCTTAGCAAAAGAGTTGGCCATAAGATCCACTTCATAAAGATGTAGCTCATCAAGGTTGCCACCCTTCGGTCCAATGGTTTCCCGGTAGACTCTAAGCATAATATCCCAAGTAGGGAGAAGATCCGCACTCTTGCCCGGTACACCCCATCCGGGGATGTAGAGGTGCTCCAAGACCTCCCTTGTTTGAGCCCATGAGCTATCATGGCACCTCCAACCATTTGCATCAACGCCCGGGTAGCGAGGATATCCAAGGGCGGTTCCAAACTTTGCCAAGTTAGACTCAAGGAGCCTCTCATGAGTCATCCACCGAAATGTTCTTGCTTCATCTTGCTCAAAGTGGACGGTGGCATAGAATTGTTGAATCAACCCAACATCATAGTCCTTGTTGAGCTCCATAATGGGATAGAGCCCAAACTCTCCACACATGGCATAGGCTTCTTCAAAGTACTTATTAGCGGCCATCTTCCCGGTGTCAATAGCATGTTGAGGGGCTACCCCCTTCTTGAATGGTATGTAGATCTCATAGAATATCTCCTCTTGGGTCTTGTTGTGGAACCGCTTATCCCCAACCCTATTGTTCCGAGGGGTGAGGTAAGGGTTCATGTCACGGAGCTCCTTGTACTCATTATATTGCATGCCCTTCACGGATATATGTATGTTCTTCCCACGAACAGCCGGTGACTTGTGCCTCCGAGCAGGCTGCAGCTTGCTCGGCGAGCGGTGAGCTTGGATGGTCGGGTTTGCTCAAGCTCTTCCTCAACCTCATCCACATGATCCTTGCCTCTCTTCTTGGAACCACCTGATAACGAAATCAACATGATAGGAATGATGAATGAGTGCACATAAGCAAGGAGGCCAAACACCAGAGCATGCACAGGATATCGGGTAACAGCAGAAAAAATCGCCAGGCCGGAAGTTCCGGTGAGAACCGGCGGAAGTTCCGCCCCGGGCGGAAGTTCCGGCGTGAAGGACCGGAACTTCCGGCTGTTCGAAAACAGCGGCAGTTTCTCACCAGATCTGAGGCAATGGCTAAGAGGACCGCATTACCACGACATCCTACGCACGATCTAGTAGAGGAAAGGCATCTAGAGGATTTCTACCATAGCTTTGCCTAGAGTATGCCCTATATTTCATCTAGTGAGGTCTACCCACACATAGAGAGGGAGAGGGCACAAACCGGGGGGAGCCATGGAGGAGAAGAGGGAGAGGATGCCGATCCACGGAGACGATCCGGCGGGGAGCGCCGGAGGAGGGAGATCCGGCCGGAGGAGCAGCAGCCGTCACAGGGGAGGAGCACCACCAAATAGATCTTGGAAAGGGGAAAAGTGAGGAAGATGGAACTGCTCACCCGTTCGGCCCAGTTATATAGTGGCCACTTAAGGCCGGAAGTTCCGCTCGTTGGAGCCGGAACTTCCGGTCTCGCAGGAACCACCCAGGCTGGACACGAACAAGGCTGAACTGGCGAAAAGATACCAGCCGGAAGTACCGGTCGAAACGACCGGAACTTCCGGTGGAACAGGAAACTGTGCCCAAAAACAGGATTTTGACACGAACAAGGTGCACTTGGAGAAGGTGAAGGATATGTCTTAGATGAGATAGGCTTAGGACAGATACGCCAAACCGTGAGATGGTACATGATCACTCATTTTTGCAAATAATGCAAATGAAGGCCAAAAATGAGTGATTTCCCATAAACAAGGAGATGTCAATAAAATCCAATGAAAATCCAAACAACTCCAACTCTTCACGAAGAAGAGTGCGGTGGCCTAGGCCACCATATATGAGTGTTATGATATGACACCGCGAAGATATATCTTGGGTTCAAACCACTACTCATCATTTAAGCTCACATATCAACATATGATATAACGAGAATGAAATCTTTAATGTTGGCATTATGGGGGAGGGATAGCTCAATAATTTAAACCGCACTCCCCTATTTCCATGCCCACATCTAAACCAAATAAAGTTTTGAGACAAAGGTGTGTTTGCAAGATGGTCAAGCTATACTCCTTGAATCAATGATATTTAGCTCATTCCTCAAATAAGAGAATCTTGCTTCATCAAGAGGCTTCGTGAATATATCGGCAAGTTGATCTTTGGTTGGAACATAGATAAGCTCAATATCACCACGGGCAACATGATCCCTAATGAAATGATTCCGGATCTCAATATGCTTCGTTCTTGAATGTTGCACCGGATTATAGGCAATCTTGATGGCACTTTCATTGTCACATAATAGAGGCACTTTGTCACAAATGACACCGTATTCCTTTAAAGTTTGCCTCATCCATAACAATTGAGTGCATCCACTTGCGGCGGCAACATATTCGGCTTCGGCGGTGGAGAGAGATATACAATTTTGCTTCTTAGAAGACCAACACACCAAGGACCTACCAAGGAATTGGCAAGCCCCGGAAGTTGATTTCCTATCATCCTTGTCACCCGCCCAATCCGCATCGGTATAACCATTGAGAATAAAACTTGAGCCTTTGGGGTACCAAATACCATATCTTGGGGTATCAACCAAATATCGAAAGATTCTCTTGAGAGCTATCATGTGGCTCTCCTTAGGAGAAGCTTGATACCTTGCACACACACCAACACTCAACACTATGTCCGGTCTAGATGCACAAAGGTAAAGCAAGGATCCAATCATGGAGCGATATACCTTTTGATCCACCTCTTTACCATTGGGATCTAGTGCAAGATGACATTTGGTAACCATAGGAGTGGCCACACCCTTCATCTCGGTCATCTTGAACCTCTTGAGCATGTCTTGGAGATATTTTGCTTGGTTGATGAAGGTTCCTTCCCTCAATTGCTTGATCTCAAAACCAAGGAAGAACTTCATCTCTCCCATCATAGACATCTCAAACCTATCGGTCATAAGCTTTGAGAATTCATCATTGAAAGCTTTGTTAGTAGACCCAAATATAATATCATCAACATATAATTGGCAAACGAAAAGCTCCCCATTGACCCTCTTAGTAAAAAGAGTGGGGTCGATTAGCCCAACATCAAACCCACGGTCTACCAACAATTCCTTAAGGTGCTCGTACCAAGCTCTAGGAGCTTGTTTGAGACCATAAAGTGCTTTATCAAGCTTGTAGACATGGTTAGGAAAGTTGAGATCCTCGAACCCCGGGGTTGCTTAACATAAACCTCTTCATGCAAAGGACCATTAAGAAAAGCACTTTTCACATCCATTTGTTGTAACTTAAAGTTATGATGCGAAGCATAAGCAAGAAGGATACGGATGGACTCAAGGCGAGCCACGGGAGCATAGGTTTCTCCAAAGTCAATACCCTCAACTTGAGAGAACCCTTGAGCCACCAATCTTGCCTTGTTCCTCACAACATTTCCAAACTCATCTTGCTTGTTCTTGAAAATCCATTTAGTGCCTATAACATTGCGGCACTCCTTTGGCTTCTTTACTAAAGTCCACACTTTGTTGCGCTTGAAGTTGTTGAGTTCTTCATGCATAGCTTCCAACCAATCCGAATCTTCAAGGGCTTCAAATACTTTCTTGGGTTCCACTAAGGAGATATAAGCATGATGATTGCTAAAGTTAGCCAATTGCCTTCTTGTGGAAACCTTTGCCCTTACGTCACCAAGAACCTTGTCATTGTTGCGGTCAGAAACCCACCGGCGGGCAGCGACGGGCAACACCGTAGAGCCGGGAATCTCCCAGGACTGCGGCTGGCCCTGGTCCCTCCGAGCGACGGCCCGCAAAGCCTTCTGCACGCACGTCCGATGCTGATGCAAGGGCGTGCCACCTGACCTATACCCGGTCAGGAAGGTGTTTGATGATGCCTCGCTTAGTTTCCTGCATGGCATACAGGTAAACGTTAAATACGAGCCTCGATCGGCTCTCGAGTTGTCTCGTGAATCGGCTCAAAGAGCCGATCCACCCATGATACGTACGAGGTGTACGATCGGATGGTGGTCCTGCTTGATCAAGATAAAGCTAAAGCGACCTACTACGATTTGGGGTTTTCACCGCACAATCGGAACATCCTACTCGTGATCGAGCACCGGCGGCCACACACGGTGATCGTAAACCGACCCTAGACAAGGCCTAAAAACCAACACGAAGTTGATCCTCGGAACATCCCTGTCTAGGGCTAGCAAACTACACCCTACGCGCCACTGGATCCTTCGACCCGTTTGTAAGGCCTAACAATGCAGATATTAAACTAATCCTTGAAGAACAAGGAGCAATCATAACGGATCGGATCTACTAAACGATGATCAAGCGGGGTGCCGCCCTTACACCCATGATAGGCGTAAGGGCGGCTAGATGCCTAAGGGTTGCACGACGATAGCATATGATACGAAGAACAATGCTAACCCTAAAACATCTATGATAACTACGTCGCTCGCCATCAAAAAGGCTTCAGTACGAGCAACGCATGAACAACGAATAAACGTGTGCTGCCTAGATCGCAAGATGCGATCTAGGCAGCATGGTGCTTACCCGGAAGAAACCCTCGAGACGGGGGAGTTGGCGATGCGCCGAGATTGGTTTGTGGTGAACGTTGATTGTTGTTTATTTCATAAACCCTAGATACATATTTATAGTCCGGGGACTTTCTAATTCGGGCGTGCACCTAACCGTGCACGGGTTAAACTCTAACTTCTAAACGACACGTATCCTACTATGTTACGGATACACGGGCAAACTAGCCCAAACTTGGTATACAAGGCCGATTCATGCATTCCTTCGATATATTCTTCAAGCCCATCTCCAATCGCGGCCCACCTCTCGATCCGGTCAAATTCCGGTGATAACACATGCCCCCCGGTTTTGGAAATGACATTTCCAAAATCATTACGCTTTTCCTTCGTCGGGTCATGTCGTGGCAGAGCAGAACTGCCACAGAATCTTCCATCATTTCGCCTCGCCTCCTGGGCTTCTCTGCACGAATTGATAATTTCGGCATCACGTCCTCGAGAACCGTCATGGCATTAAATCTCCACTACACCCTCTTTATTTATCTGTGCCGGACGGTTCGCCACTTCATCCCCCTGCTCTGTTCTGTCCACCAGCGCCCAAAAAACCCTCTTCCCCTGTAGCAATGTCTTCCTCCTCCTCTTCCTCCTCAGGCCTTTGTCGTGGTATCGTCACGGCATATGCCATAGGATGGCTAATCGAAGGGGCCCCTGAGAGATCTCACGGCGGTATCCGGAAGCGGGTATGGGCACGAGCGACACGGCGACGTACCCAGGTTCGAGGCCCTCCGGTGGAGGTAAAACCTCTACTCCGC